>NC_053124.1:38563057-38863057 GCF_010015445.1 Perca fluviatilis
CTTCTCTACTTTCTTTGTCCTGTAGCAAAGTAGTTTATTAAGAAATTTGCCCTTTTTAAGCAAGCTAACATTTTTGGTATAAAGTTTTGACGGTTACACCACTTAGACATTTTTGCCATTATCCTCCAATCATTCTCTTAAAATTGATTAAAGCCAAACTCTTTAAAATATGGCCTCCAAAAAAATAATATTTTGAAGTAATTTTTTTGTCTGTTTTTTAAATTGAATGTATTTAAATTTAATTTCACCTTGTCGACACAAAAAATGGGCGTCACGTCATTGACCCCTAAATAGTTGAAATAGTTAGCTAAAAGTACTGTCTAAAGAGTAAGATGTTATTGCAGGAAGGTGTCGACTGTTGTCGGTAGTTCAGCTCTAACCTGCTTAATGCCCTCACATGCTCCAGTCCACAATGATAGCAGTTTAGTCTAAGATTCAGTTCAGTTTATTTATGAAAGGGGAACAGCGCAAATTAATAAAACACATGATTTCCCATGGGTTAAAAAAAGCCAGAATTAACCAAAAGGCTATTTTTCATCTGTAGTCGCCTGCCCTCGATGTTAAAAAAGGCTTTTTAAAATGTAAAGAAACAAAAAGAAAACACAGCAAAACAAAACTTAGCACAAAACAGCAAAACAAAGCACAACACAGAAGACAAGACACGACACAGAAATATATACAACAAAGCAAAACAACAGAGTATAAGGTGAAAAATAAAAATAAGAACGAACACAGCCATTAAGAACAATAAAAGCAGTATTAAATTAGGAGGAAACAATGAATAAAATTCATATATGTTGACTTTACAAAGCAAAATAATAAATGTATTATAACTACTTTTAGTGCTAGGGCTGGGTGATATGGAGAAACTCAAATTTCGTGAAATGTTTGACCTAATACCTAGATATCGAAACAATAATTCAGATGGGTGCAAATCATAGAATGTAAAAACATTTTGGCAGCCTCTGTAGACATGAGATTTCCGATGGAATGAAAATTAGCAATATTTAACTTGATTTTTTTACAGATTTTTTTCACAAGTGACTTAAAGGAGAGGTTAGAGTCAATTAGTACCCCAAGAAATTTAAATTCACTCACAACCTGTAATTTTACACCCTCAACCATTATGTGATGATCACTTGTGGATCTTTTAGTTTTACAAAAGAACATGCTAACTGTTTTAGAGACATTTAGTTGCAGGCAACACTCTTGTAACCATGTTGTAACCTGAGCCATGGATCTGGTGATGAGCTAATACCTAATACATCCATCCACAGTGCACGCACAACCGTGGAGATGATAGAGGCTGTGAGGTAGTAGCTAGCTAACGTGGCTAAACATGCTAACACGGTCAACAGTGCTAACACAGCTAGCAGGATTACTCCCTAGTTAGCTAAACGTACTGACTAAACATTTGTAATAGTTAGCCAGAAGTACTGTGTAAACAGTTGTCTGTATTTGATTTTGTTTCCTGCAGATGTTGAGCAGCTGTTGGTGGTTAAAGAAAAGGTTCCCCCTGAGCAGCAGGAGTGTAGCTCCAGTGTGGACCAGCAGGAGCCAGAGCCCCCCCCACACATTAAAGAGGAACAGGAGGATCTGTGGAGCAGTCAGGAGGGAAAGCAGCTTCAAGGGCTGGAGGAGGCTGATATCACCAAGTTCCCATTCATTCCTGTCCCTGTGAAGAGTGAAAATGATGAAGAGAAAGCTCAGTCCTCACAGCTTCATCAAAGACAAACTCAACACATGAAAAGAGAAGCTGATGGAGAGGACTGTGAAGCACCAGAACCAGCCAGGAACTCAGATCCACTTTTACAACCAGAGACTGAAGACCAGAATGGAGACTCTTCTGAACCAGAGACTGATGACAGTGCTGATTGGAAGGAGACCAGAGAACCTCAGTCAGCTTTAAACTCTCTGAAACATGATTCAAGACGTAAGAAACGATTCAGCTGCTCTGAGTGTGGGAAAAGATTTGACCAAAGGGGAAATCTGAAGAGACACATGAGAACTCATACAGGAGAGAAACCTTTTAGATGCCTAGTCTGTAAGAAATCTTTTACACAAGGTGGACATTTACAAAAACACATGATTATCCACACAAGAGAGGAGCCTTTTAGCTGTTTAGTTTGTAAGAAAACGTTTGTAATATCTAGAAGTTTACGGTCACACATGAGAATCCACACAGGAGAAAGGCCTTTCAGCTGCTCAGTTTGTAATAAATCTTTTATACAGAGTGGAGATTTACAGAAACACATGAGAATCCACACAGGAGAAAAACCTTTCAGCTGCTCAGTCTGTAAGAAATCTTTTACAGAAAGAGGAAGTTTACGGGCACACATGGTAGTCCACACAGGAGAGAAAAGATTCAGCTGCAGTGTTTGTAACAAAAGATTTGCCTGGCGTACTCAGCTCAAAACGCATAAATGTGTTGGTCCGATGGAGACAGAAGCTGATGGAGAGGACTGTGGAGAACCAGCCAGGAACTCGCATCCACCTTTACAACCAGAGACTGAAGACCAGACTGGAGACTCTTCTGAACCTGAGACTGATAACATGGAATAATGTGAGAGAGATTTTTTTTTTCATTCGCCATAAAACAACTCATCTTAACCCAGTAACCCCCTACAGTCACATTAGCTACAAGATACAGAGAAAAAGCAACAAGCAGCATGGTGGCTCAGTGGTTAGCACTTCTACCTCAGAGCAAGCAGGTTCTGGGTTCGAACCCAGGTTGTCCCATGTTTTCCTCATGCTTGCGTGGGTTTCCTCCGGGTCCTCCGGTTTCTTCCCACCATAAGTTGCATGCAACTAGGACTACAGTTGAAAATTTTCCGACTGGCTAACGCTGGTGCATCTACAGAAATGTTGATTAATGTGCATTGTCCTAATCAAATAAATAAATCTTATAAGCGATGACCTTGCCACTGTAGACAAGAATTCTATTTCATGCAAATGCTGAGTGATGCGACAAAGCGACTGCCAATCGGAGTGAGGGCAGCGTGAAATATGTACTTTGGTTACTCAAGTAGAAGAAAATCATTCAAGATGGTGGAAATGCTTCAGGACATGCTATTTCTGTATATATCTGATGTTTCATCAAATATTGTTCTTGTGACTTGACGATATCTCTGAAGTGACTTGTAAGACCTCTTGCAGATACTAGGCAATAGCATGCTACTATCGATACAGAATTAGTCAGATTTTAAAATCTCCAGTTAGCTTGTAGCACTGACTTCATGTAGGGCCCTATGGAGTCTTCTAGCTTTTTTAGAGTCTCACTTTCACACTGGCCACCGAGCTAAACAACTTTTCTGGGGGAAACACTGCAATCTCTAAGCTTTAGCTGACATGAACTTCTGTCTGTGTTTCAGCTTTGCCTCTGGACGACAAAAGCCAGATTGTTATTAAAGAGGAGCAGCAGGAGTGTAGCTCCAGTGTGATCCAGCAGGAGCCAGAGCCCCCCCCACACATTAAAGAGGAACAGGAGGAACTGTGGAGCAGTCAGGAGGGAGAGCAGCTTCAAGGGCTGGAGGAGGCTGATATCACCAAGTTCCCATTCACTCCTGTCCCTGTGAAGAGTGAAAATGATGAAGAGGAAGCTCAGTCCTCACAGCTTCATCAGAGACAAACTCAACACATGGAAACAGAAGCTGATGGAGAGGACTGTGGAGGACCAGAACCAGCCAGGAACTCAAATCCACATCCACTTTTACAACCAGAAACTGAAGAACAGACTGGAGACTCTTCTGAACCTGAGACTGATGACAGTGCTGATTGGAAGGAGACCAGAGAACCTCAGTCAGCTTTAAACTCTCTGAAACATGATTCAGGACTTAGGAAAACATTCAGCTGCTCTGAGTGTGGGAAAAGATTTGGCTACAAGACAACTCTAAAAAGACACGTGATAACTCACACAGGAGAGAAACCTTTCAGCTGCTCTGAGTGTGGGAGAAAATGTAACCGTGAGTCAGATCTGAAGAGACATATGAGAAGTCACACAGGAGAAAAACCTTTTTGCTGCTCTGAGTGTGGTAGAGCTTTCTCTCATAGTGGAAACCTGAAGAAACACATAAGAACTCACACAGGTGAAAAACCTTTCAGCTGCAGTGTTTGTAATACATCTTTTACACGGAGTGAAAATGTACGGTCACACATGAGAACTCACACAGGAGAGAAAAGATTCAGCTGCAGTATTTGTAACAAAAGATTTGCCTGGGGTTCTCGTGTCAAAAGACATAAATGTGTTGGTCCGATGGAAACAGAAGCTGATGGAGAGGGCTGTGGAGGACCAGAACCAGTCAGGAACTCACATCCACTTTTACAACCAGAGACTGAAGACCAGACTGGAGACTCTTCTGAACCTGAGACTGGTGACATGGATTAATGTTTGTGCCTCTAAGTCCAAGTAAAACTTCTCAAGTATCAAAAAAAATTTTTTTTGTATCAACATCTAGATAGACAACATTATATTGTGTGGTAGGAAAAAGTACACTCTTATTTTAAATATTTTATTAGATATTGTTTTGTCTTGTAATGTCTGTCATATAATTAATTATAATCAAGATATCAGACAAATGTAACCACCCAATATTTTATAGGGCCTACACATATATTCACTTCTTTCTAAGTAATGTATGTTTAGCAAGATTAACTATTAATCATGTATCAATATGTTTATTCAATACACATTGGGTTCATGTTTTAATTTTGTGTATCATGTTTAAGCACAATTTAGGCCCAGCAGTCTCGGAGAGGAGACTTTTCTCTCTGTGTCAGCGAGACAGGAAGTGCAGGTTGAAAGCTATCTTTAGTTTAACCAAGGGAGATGTGATGGAGGTAGCATAGGGAAGTTAGCCTAGCACGGTGTTTCCTGTCAGGGAGAGGAGGAGTTTTCTCTTTGAAGCAAAGCTGAGATGGACATATTATGATCTGTATAAAACTATAAAAACTCACTTGTGCATTGCTATGTTCCAAGGTAATATGATCAGTGACACCAAAATGATTAAAGTCTTTTGACATGTATTGTGTCTCCTATGCCACTAATTAGGCCATGGTAAAGCTAATAAAGTAAAGAAATATAATCATTTGATATCACCGGTGTGGTACACCAGAGTGGTATTTCAGGTTGAAGGTTTAACAAACTCCTGAGTCTAACCCTGTGTACAGCTACACAAGGTTGTTATAAACAGACAGCCCACCTACCCATTTTTCAGAGTTTGAATTGTAGTGAGTGACCACGTCACCTAAAGTCTCTGAGCAGTGTTTACTTTTCTAATGTCCGCTAGCATACAGGCTAACTATAGCTAGCTTTGTGTGTAACGTAACAAAAACCCAGCCATCTCAGAGGAGCGAAGCTTAACATTTCATTCAATGAAACGATGGTACAAATGGAGCACTAACGCCACAGGTCCTATGTTGACAACGTGGATGCAGATATAGGAAACTCCGAAGGCAGTCGTAATATTTATCTAGCAGGCTAGGCTAACGCTGTTGCTCTACCGTTAGCAAACGTTGGTGTAGCGTTAGCTAGCTGTCTAAACTTGTGAAAAGCCGAACAACATCCCCGTCCAAGCTGTGCTTCACTTTTCCTCCAATGTTATTATGAAAACAATAAAGACATCTGGACTCGGTTGAGACCAAAAGCCATATCTATGACTGTGGCAAAATCACAAGCATTTAGGTACATGGAGTGTTAGCGAAAAAGCTAACGCTAGCATAAGGTTAACTTCAAACTTCATTCATTTATAAAGCAGTGTTAGAACTTTTTTGACAGCATGGTACACATTAACGATGGTATTACTATATTTGTCCTATGTTATTTGTTATATTTAAGAGAAGAGAAATTGACATTTACCTCACACAATAATGAACAGCTCCCGTACTTTTTGCCTTTTTGGTTCACGGGGGACTTGTGAAATCTTTTTCCCCTTCCCTGTCTTTCATTGCAGCCAAACGCACAACAGTTGGGCATTTTTTCAGTGATTTATGTCATTTTTTAAATAATTTATTAAATTTTTCCACTATTCCCTGCACTGTGTCAATGTGAATCACATGAATGTTGGTATCAAAGATGGAGTCCACGAAACACGTGACCACCTCGGAACCAATCGCATAACGGGATAGCTCAGAACACTAGGCAGCAAAGCTGGACAGAGGTCTATTTAAATCATGACCCAAATAAAGCCTATGATGAATTCATGTCTACATTTACCACTCTGTATGACAAAAATTGCCCTTTATAATCACAAAGGACAAATAAATATGAAGATGACTAGGGGACTAGAAAATGCTTGTAAAAACAAAAAAAGTATTGTACAAGCAGTTTCTACAATAACAAAGGCAGCAGAAAATAAATATAAGAACTATAAAATAAATTGACTAGCATATTGAGATTAAATAAAAAGGCATTATTTCAATAAACAATTAGTACTGTACAGAAACGACACGCGGGGCACATGGAAGGTGCTCAACAACATAATTAAAAATGGTACTGGGAAATCAGATTATCCAGACCACTTTATTAAAAACAACCAATCACTAATAACATACACAAAGGAGACTGCTAATAAATTCAATGACCATTTTGTGAATGTTGGCTATAATTTAGCAAAAGAAATTGTTGATCCAGTAATAGCAGAGGATATAAATGAAAATATTATTAAAATAAATTCAAATACCATTTTTTTGAGGAGAATTGAGGAAATATAGTTAATTGAAGTGGTAAATAAGTTCAAGAATCAGAAATCCACTGATAGTAATTGAATTGGCATGGCTTTAGTTAAAAACATTGTACATAGTATAGCGAAACCCCTGACTCATATCTTTAATCAATCATTACAAACAGGCATATTTCCAAATCAAATGAAAATTGCAAAGGTCATTCCCATCTATAAAAATGGAGATAAGCACTCTTTCTCAAACTACAGACCAATTTCTCTCCTTCCACATTTCTCAAAAATATTAGAAAAGCTTTTTATCCATAGATTCTATCATTTCATAGAAAAACACAATCTACTGAGTGAACATCAACATGGCTAAAGATGAGTGGCAATTTTAGACCCTTTTGCAATAGTTAGTGACAAAGGACAAAGAATTACAGGTTGAAAGAAACAAGTTTAATATCCTGTGTCGCTGTCACCGATGCTATGCACCTGTAACCCAGTCAAGGAAAGTTTTATTTTTAATTTATTGATTGTTTACACCTCATTATCATTTTGTTAATGAAGGGACTTTTGTAGTTTTTTCATATATTCAATATATTCAACTAAATACATAATATTTGGACATTGGAATTTTAAGAATTTTGGACATATGTTAGATAATATTGAAATAGAAAGAGTATATGAAAACAGATTTCTGGGAGTTGTCATAAATCACAAAATATGCTGGAAACCACATATTAAAACTAAAATATCAAAGTCCATAGCAATTCTGAACAAAACCAAAGATATTCTTAATACAAATTCATTACATGTATTATATCAATCTCTCATACTGCCATATGTAACTTATGGTGTGGAAGTTAGGGGGAAAACATATAAAACAATCACAAATCCAATTTTCTTATTTTAAAAGAGAGCAATCAGAATCATAAATGGGGCAAATTATGGCGAACAGATGGCGCAGTGAATATGACACATGCCTTTGGTGTGGGAGACCTGGGTTCGATTCCCACTGCAATACATCAACCAATGTGTCCTTGAGCAAGACACTTAACCCCCAGTTTCTCCAGAGGCGCTCAACCTCTGACATATATAGCAATTGTAAGTCGCTTTGGATAAAAGTGTCAGCTACATGACATGTGATGTAACTTGTGGACCTTACATCACTAATGTACAAAGTATACAATAGCATGTTGCCAGACTGTATCCAGAGGCTGTTTCAAATAAGAGAATGTCAATATGAACTGTGTCTATGTCAATATGTACTTTCACTAAACCACAATGTGTAACACAATCGACTGATTTAAAAAAAAAAATATTTCAACATAAGTTGCTTATCAAATATAAAACAGAAGTGGTACAAAAAACGGATGGACTTTTTTACTGGGTTATATGTTGTTCTTCGTATGAAAGAATATAATTCATGTAAAAAGGGTAGCTGTAATAAGCTCAGGCTTCAGCCTACAACTTTTCAGTCCAGTTTGTTTCTTGTATATATAGACTGTATATTATTAATATATTATATTATATTAATAATAATATTAATTTAATATACAGTCTATGGATGGGAGGCATGAGATGGGAGGTCTCCAGGCTGCAGACATACCCAACTCTAATAAAAAGGCAGAGCGCTCTCTCCCCGTGAGGTCGAAAATCAAGCTGTTCCACTTAGCACTCCCTCTAGAGGCCTGGACAACTTCCATTGTGTAATCTGGAATCAGCGTTTATTTGTGCATTTGTTTTCAGGGTTTGTCTACTTTTCTTTTTTCATCGCTTCTTTTTCTATATTTGCAACGCGTTTGCTGAATGCTGTCAGATTAATGAAGTTGTTTTCTTAATTTGCTTGTGTTTTGTCTGTTTGCGTGTGTTTTCTTAAGTTGCAGGGTGTTTGCCCCTGTCAGCCAAAATAGTTTGTGGACGTAAAAGCAACAATGTTTTGTTTTGTATGTTGCTTGTTATCAGTGCATTGACTGTTGTAAGTTACAGATTGCTGGGGAAAAAAAACAATAAATAAATAAATGGTCACCTTCAGACAAAAAACAAAATCAGATGAAATTATATTGCAAGACCAAAACTTGTATCTTCTGTTTGACACATTAAAATGAAAGGGAAACAAACTACCATCATCTTTAATTTGGTTCTTTGTTTTCTTAGAGCCCTGAAAATGTAACAAGGTATTTGTCTTTCTTAAAACGTGTGTTTTAATCATTTATATTCCTGCGAGGAAAGCTGGAACACTTCCGGACCTTTATTTTGAAGCTCAGCAACTAATCTGCACCGGAAGCTGTAGTCTTCACTGCGGCTAACTTCACACTTTGAACAAGATGGCGTCTAGCAGAAAGGAGTGTTAGCAGAGTGTCTTTGTTGTGTAGAGAAAGAGGTAAAATGTGTAAAGTCCAGATGCTGAGAGCGTTGGTGGAGCAGCGACTAACTGCGGCTGCTGAAGAGATATTTGGGCTGTTTGAAAGAACGATAGCAGAGTACGAGGAGGAACTTTGTCGTTCAAAAGAGGAGAACGAGCGACAACGGGAGCTACTGGACGCTGTTTACAACCCTCAGCTTCGGCTACACAGAGCAGGTTTGGTCATTAAACCTTCAGTTGATCTTTCTCTCCTTCCTGGGATCTCTTCTCTCAGCAACGATATGACGATAGGACGTATGGAAATAAGCATTTGTTCATAAGATCTATTGTAATCTTCGCTCTTTAACAGGCCTTCGCCAAACCCACCAGACTCCATGTAAATAATCAGGACTTTTATCATCGTAAAACACACTGCATTCAAAGTGGACAGAAACACAATAAAACTACCAAAAGCCGTCTTGGTTCACCTTTCAACCGTTCCAACAATCACCACTCTGGTTTGGTTGAAATTAACCCTTAATGCACCGATTTACATGTGGAGATATGCTGGCTCTGTAAACGCTAAAAGTCCTGATTATTTACATGGAGTCTGGTGGGTTTGGTGATTGTGATGTCGGGGCTGTTTTCTAGATAAACACAGGTTCTTATTTAATAGGTAATCACTTAGGACTGTATAGGTGATTGTTACATAGTAGTGATGTTGGCCTTGGAACACAACAGCACAGTATTGTAACCACTGAGGCTTAAAGAGAGTGTGTGTGTGTGTGCGCGCGTGTGCGTGCGTGCGTGTGCGCGCGCGTCTCTGTGTGCGCGTGCGTGTCTATAGCAAGAAGAAATACAAGATACAAAAACATAATGACAATTCAGTCATCTTAACCGGTACTTAGACATAGTCATATTTTAAAATCTCCAGTTAGCTTGTAGCACTGACTTCATGTAGGGCCCCATGGAGTCTTCTGGCTTTTTTAGAGTCTCATTTTCACACTGGCCACCGAGCTAAACAACTTTTCTGGGGGAAACGCTGCAATCTCTAAGCTTTAGCTAGGCCTGTCGCAATTTGCAATAAATCGATTAATTATAAATAAAAATGAGCTCGATAATTTTTAAATGGAAATTATCGCGGCCGGAAAAATTTCCATTTCATTTTTTGTTGTCGATTAGGTTTGGTTTTTATTCTAGTGCATTTTTTGTTAACAAAGACTGAGAGTCCATTTTTTGTTTACTCTGGTGTTGTTTATATTATCTTACATGAAAATGGTCTCAGAACGACAATATTATCATTTATTGCAATAATTTCTAGGACAATTTATCGTCCAGCTAAATTTGTTATCATGACAGGCCTACAGGAGACACACACACACACACACACACACACACACACACACACGCAAGCCTACTGCTTCCCTTAAATCTCCCCTTAACCGCAGAATTGGAAGCCAACTTCAGCGTCGTGGCCCTCAGCTGCATGTCACCCCCCTTTCTCTGCTCCGTGTGTCTCTCTGTGTCTGTCTGTCTGTCTGTCTGTCTCTAAGCTTAGCTGACATTAACTTCTGTCTGTGTTTCAGCTTTGCCTCCAGACAACAAAAGCCAGATTGTTATTAAAGAGGAGCAGCAGGAGTGTAGCTCCAGTGTGATCCAGCAGGAGCCAGAGCCCCCCCCACACATTAAAGAGGAACAGGAGGAACTGTGGAGCAGTCAGGAGGGAGAGCAGCTTCAAGGGCTGGAGGAGGCTGATATCACCAAGTTCCCATTCACTCCTGTCCCTGTGAAGAGTGAAAATGATGAAGAGGAAGGTAGGAACAATATTAACAGGGTTTTTAGGGGAAATAAATGGGGGGGGGGACTGCAGAAGTCAAGAGCATAAAAGTTCAAGAGAACCTGGTTTATATATTTTAGGAGTAGGGTTCCTTTCACACTAGTCTTGCATGTCCAGACCTTCCTCTACAGCGCTGCAGAGGAAGGTCTGGCTAGTCCACACAGCATTCCTGGATGGGAGAACAACGTGCTCTGGATTATTGGCATTTCTTTAAACCAATCACAATCGTCTTGGAGCCACGGTGCCTCTGCTAAATAGTCTCAGGAAGGAACTTGTTTTTGTGGAACATGTGTACATTCAAAAGAATTGTGTGTGTGTGTGTGTGTGTGTGTGTGTGTGTGTGTGTGTGTGTGTGTGTGTGTGTGTGTGTGTGTGTTTGTTTTTTTTTGTTGTGTGTCAGAACGACATTAACAGGCTATTGGGGGGGGGGGAATCTGCTAAAGTTAAGAGCATGAACGTTCTAGAGAACCTGGTGTATTTAATTTTAGGAGTTTAAAACACGGCTCATCAGTTTCTGAAGGATCTGTCACTTACGTCACGGTCAAAAAACCCTGAAATGTTTTTCTTTTGTCTCACCTGAACAGGGCTTGACCAGAGACCGACTGAACACATGGAAACAGAAGCTGATGGAGAGGAAGCAGCCAGGAACTCCCAGCCACACCTACTGCTCCCCCCAGAGACTGGAGACAGTGTGGATAGTGACTTCTGGAAGGAGAGCAGAGAACGTCTGTCAGCTTTGAACTCTCTGGAAGATGATGGTTGGAACTGTGTGTGTGTGTGTGTGTGTGTGTGTGTGTGTGTGTGTGTGTGTGTGTGTGTGTGTGTGTGTGTGTGTGTGTGTGTGTGTGTGTGTGTGTGTGTGTGTGTGTGTGTGTCTGTGTGTGTCTCTGTATGTGTGTGTGCCTCTCTGTGTGTGTCTGTGTCTCTGTGTGTGTGTGTGTGTGTGTGTGTGTGTGTGTGTGTGTGTGTGTGTCTCTCTGTGTGTGTGGTGTGTCTGTCTCTGGGTGTGTGGGTGGGTGTGTGTGTGTTTGTGTGTTTCTCTGTATGTGTGTGTGTGTATTTGTCTCTGTGTGTGTGTGTGTGTGTGTGTATTTGTCTGTGGTGTCTGTGTGTGTCTCTTTGTGTGTGTGTGTCTCTCTCTCTGTGTGTGTGGTGTGTCTGTCTGTGGGTGTGTGTTTGTGTGTTTCTCTGTATGTGTGTGTGTATTTGTCTGTGTGTGTGTGTGTGTGTGTGTGTGTGTGTGTGTGTGTCTCTCTGTCTGTGGGTGTGTCTGTCTCATGGTGTGTGTTTGTGTGTTTCTCTGTATGTGTGTGTGTATTTGTGTGTGTGTGTGTGTGTGTGTGTGTGTGTGTGTATTTGTCTGTGTGTGTGGTGTCTGTGTGTGTCTCTGTATGTGTGTGTGCCTCTCTGTATGTGTGTGTGCCTCTCTGTGTGTGTATGTGTCTCTCTGTCTGTGGGTGTGTCTGTCTCATGGTGTGTGTTTGTGTGTTTCTCTGTATGTATGTGTGTGTGTGTGTGTGTGTGTCTGTGAGAACAACATTAACAGGTTGATCTCACACAGATGTAACAGGTCTGGAAGATGATGGTTGGGACACTGACAGGACATCGTTCAGCTGCTGCGAGTGTGGGAAAAGATTTGTCAAGTTTTGGAATCTGAAGAGACACGTGAGAAGAGTCCACTCCGGAGAAACGTCCTCTGTGTCCTGGCCGGGAGAAAGAACAGGTTGGTTTCGGGTCAAAAAAAGTGACAAAAACTTGCAAAAAAAAGAGAAAGGCAAGAACAATGTTTTTGTTTTCTGTCTGTTCTGTTTCCTGCAGCAATTGAAGAAGACGAGCTGGAGCCCCCCCCACACATTAAAGAGGAAGAGGAGGAACTGTTCCCATTCACCCCTGTCCCCGTGAAGAGTGAAGATGATGAAGAGAAAGGTAGGAACAACGTTAACAAAAAAAACAGAAGTTCAAGAGAAGCTGTTTTTTATTTTAAGAGTCTGAGGCTACATTTACACCGTTTTGGTTTAAAAAGGAATATCTTCTGCTACGTTCCTCCTCTCATTCCCCCTGCTCTGGTGTTTCCCCCCCATTCCCCTGCTCTGGTGTTCCCCCTCATTCCCTCTGCTCTGGTGTTCCCCCTCATTCCCCTGCTATAGTGTTTCCCCCTCATTCCCCCTGCTCTGGTGTTCTCATTCCCCTGCTCTGGTGTTTCCCCCATTCCCCCTGCTCTGGTGTGTTTCCCCTCATTCCCCCTTGCTCTGGTGTTTTCCCCTCATTCCCCCTGCTCTGGTGTTTCCCCTCATCCCCCTGCTCTGGTGTTTCCCCCTCTCATTCCCCTGCTCTGGTGTTTCCTCTCATTCCCCCTGCTCTGGTGTTTCCCTCTCATTCCCCCCTGCTCTGGTGTTTCCCCTCCTCATTCCCCCTGCTCTGGTGTTTCCCCCTCATTCCCCTGCTCTGGTGTTTCCCCTCTCATTCCCCCTGCTCTGTGTTCTCTTCATTCCCCTTGCTCTGGTGTTCCCCTCTCATTCCCCCTGCTCTGGTGTTTCCCCCCTCATTCCCCCTGCTCTGGTGTTTCCCCCTCATTCCCCCTGCTCTGGTGTTTCCCCCTCATTCCCCCTGCTCTGGTGTGTTTCCCCTCTCCATTCCCCTGCTCTGGTGTTTCCCCCTCATTTTCCCCTGCTCTGGTGTTTCCCCTCCTCATTCCCCCTGCTCTGGTGTTTCCCCCCATTCCCCCTGCTCTGGTGTTTCCCCCTCATCCCCCTGCTCTGGTGTTTCCCCCTCTCATTCCCCTGCTCTGGTGTTTCCCTCCTCATTCCCCCTGCTCTGGTGTTTCCCTCTCATTCCCCCTGCTCTGGTGTTTCCCCCTCATTCCCCCTGCTCTGGTGTTTTCCCCTCTCATTCCCCCTGCTCTGGTGTTCCCCTCTCATTCCCTCTCTGCTCTGGTTGCCCCCTCCCATTCCCCTGCTCTGGTGTTTCCCCTCTCATTCCCCTTGCTCTGGTGTTTCCCCTCTCATTCCCCCCTGCTATAGTGTTTCCCCTCTCATTCCCCTGCTCTGGTGTTTCCCCTCTCATTCCCCCTTCTGCGTCTGGTGTTTCCCCTCCATTCCCCCTGCTCTGGCGTGTTTCCGCCTCTCATTCCCCTGCTCTGGCGTGTTTCCCCCTCTCTCATTCCCTGCTCTGGTGTTTCCTCTCATTCCCCCCTGCTCTGGTGTTTCTTAAAATTTTATTTTTTCATTTACTAATTTAATTACTTTACAAAAACAATACAAAACACAAAAAAAAAAAAAAAAAAAAAATCAAACAAAAAAAAAAAAAAAAAAAAAATACTAATTTTTTTTTATTTTTTCTGCTCTCAGTGTAAATTTAAAAAAAAAAAAAAAAAAAAAAAAAAAAAAAACAAACACCCACGAACCTAAAAAAAAAAAAAAAAAAAAAAAAAAAAAAAAAAACAAAACCATAAAAAAAGCAGCGACAAAAAAAAAAAAAAATAAAAAAAAAAAAAAAAAAAACACGGTAAAAAGGAAACATTATCGTTGGGAGTGGTTTTTTTTATCAAAATGACATGTGTGTGTTTTTAAAAAAAAAAAAAAAAAAGAAATCTGCACGGCTCTTTTTCTTGTAAAAAAAAAGAAAAGGGGTAAGGAGGGAAAGCGACAGCAAACTTAGAAAAATGGGTAAGTGGGCTGTCTGTGTAGCTGTAAAGAGCCTACAGCTGATGTTGGACCGTCACTCACGTTGTTATCGTATCCTACTACCCTTTATATATAGCCTACTGATTTGATTAAAGCAAGACAACGTCGGCAGTATTGACTGCAAAATATGTTACAGAATATTTCGTTCTCTATGACCGGTGCAACATTTGAAAATATTGTCTCTGAAATTTTTTATTACATTTATATCTACATTGTTTACACACCACCCTCCAGAGTGGAAATCTTAAAAACGCTCCACCGTGGCGTTACCGTCTAAAGGGTAAAAACGCAAAAGTCTGAAGACAGGTGTGTGGAGAGAGTCGAGAAAAAGGCGTCCAGGTAGTCTGTTGTTATGGAGTAGGCTACAGAAATTATAGGCTCCTGTTATCTAAAAAGAATGTCAATGTAATGACTCAATATTTAAATGATTTCGACAATGTGGATAAGGTTGTTATAGTTCGATGACCATATGTAGGCTATTCATTTGAGCCAGAGCAGGCGACAACGTTGCGGATGAAGAGCGAGAGAGCGAGAGGAGGGTCTGCTTCAGCCTCCTCTGCCCGCTGCCTCTCGCTCTCAAGCAGTAGAAGAAGTGCCGCGAGGCTCAGGGTATTGGTAGTGCCTCCGTGGGTGCTGTGTTGGGGCTCAGGGTATTGGTAGTGCTCCCGTGGGTGCTGTGCTGTGGCTCAGGGTATTGGTAGTGCTCCCGTGGGTGCTGTGCTGTGGCTCAGGGTATTGGTAGTGCTCCCGTGGGTGCTGTGTTGGGGCTCAGGGTATTGGTAGTGCTCCCGTGGGTGCTGTGTTGGGGCTCAGGGTATTGGTAGTGCTCCCGTGGGTGCTGTGTTGGGGCTCAGGGTATTGGTAGTGCCTCCGTGGGTGCTGTGTTGGGGCTCAGGGTATTGGTAGTGCTCCTGTGGGTGCTGTGTTGGGGCTCAGGGTATTGGTAGTGCTCCCGTGGGTGCTGTGTTGGGGCTCAGGGTATTGGTAGTGCTCCCGTGGGTGCTGTGTTGGGGCTCAGGGTATTGGTAGTGCTCCTGTGGGTGCTGTGTTGGGGCTCAGGGTATTGGTAGTGCTCCCGTGGGTGCTGTGTTGGGGCTCAGGGTATTGGTAGTGCTCCCGTGGGTGCTGTGTTGGGGCTCAGGGTATTGGTAAGCTGCTCCCGTGGGTGCTGTGTTGGGGCTCAGGGTATTGGTGCGTGCGTGCGGTGGTTAGGTCAGGGGTGATAGTGCCGTGGGTGCTGTGTTGGCGGTAGGCCCTGGCGGTGGTATTGGTAGTGCTCCCGGGTGCTGTGGTGGGGCTCAGGGTATTGGTAGTGCTCCGGCTGTGTTGGGGTTCAGGGTCGCTGGGGCCCAGGTATTGGTAGTGCCCCTGTGGTGCTGTGTTGGGGCTCAGGGTATTGGTTGCACCCTGTGGGGCTGTGTTGGGGCTCAGGGTATTGGTAGTGCCCGTGGGTGCTGTTGGGGCTCAGGGTATTGGTAGTGCCCCGTGGTGCTGTGTTGGGGCTCAGGGTTGGTAGTGCTCCGTGGTGCTGTGTTGGGGCTCAGGCTGTGTAGTGCCCCGGGGCGCGGTTAAATTGTATTGGTAGTGCCGCTGTGTTGGGGCTCAGGGTATTGGTAGCACCGTGCGGTGCTGTGTTGGGGCTCAGGTGGTATCTGGTGTCCGGTGGTGCTCGTGTCGGCATTGTCGGGTGCTGTGTTAGCTCAGGGTATTGGTAGTGCTCCTGTGGGTGCTGTGTTGGGGCTCTGTGTGGTAGTGCTCACGTGGGTGCTGCTGCTGTGGCTCAGGGTATTGGTAGTGCTCCGTGGGTGCTGTGCTGTGGCTCAGGCTTGGTAGTGCTCCGTGGTGCTGTGTTGGCTCAGGGTATTGGTAGTGCTGCCGTGGGTGCTGTGTTGGGGCTCAGGGTATTGGTAGTGCCTCCGTGGGTGCTGTGTTGGGGCTCAGGGTATTGGTAGTGCTCCTGTGGGTGCTGTGTTGGGGCTCAGGGTATTGGTAGTGCTCCTGTGGGTGCTGTGCTGTGGCTCAGGGTATTGGTAGTGCTCCTGTGGGTGCTGTGCTGTGGCTTATCACGGTCGACTGTGCCGGTCATCATCAGACAAACATGCAACTCCACCTCCTCGTCTTTCCAGACGAGCTTTTCTTGTTCGCTTCGACATGTTTTGGTTTCGCGCTACTAAGGAGAGAAGTAGAAGGAAGGTTCTACGCAGGCGCCCTGACTTGGTGGTGTTGTGTGGCAGTGCCACCTAGCCTAGAATAAAAATAAAAAGCACTCACAGAAATGCAATGACCATGATAAGGTGCTATGGTAGACTGTGTGCAATGGTGGTAGTGCAAAAGTGAACAGTGCAGTAGATTATTATTAAATATTAACTATGACATATTAACTGACTGATTGAAAAAGAACAATATATAACAGGGAATAAGTTATAAGATGTAGATGTTATGACCACAGTCCAGATTGTGTAGGAGGGCTAATATAGCCTATAAGACAGTCAGGTGTACAGCAGACAAGGTGATATAAGGGTAGGGGCTGAGAGAGACAGGCTCATGCTGAAAAGTCCATTTCTCCCCTCCCCCATTGTGTGGTATTGAAGAGCTGGATGGCCCTGTTTATTTATTTTTTGTTATCCATTATGCAGTTCACGGCGGGTCTGTTTTATAAAGATATTTCAATTAAGTACTTATTGTCACTGATCCAAAAACCACATATATCGACGTCCATGTCCTACGCCTTGGCCACATTGTTATTGTTGTGACATCATGTAGTGTGGGCATGTTGTGATGTTTTTAAATGTAGCTTACGCTATGCAAGTTCAAGGTGTTTACGTGGTTGCCAATCCTAAATAATAAAGGAGTTGTTACATGTTACATGAACATACACCATGTTGGTTCCATGTGGAATGAAGTCTGAGTCTTTCTCTCACCGCAGACCTGCAGTTTCCTCCACACTCCATAGGAAATTCCCGCGGTGAAAAGGTGCGCAAGCGTGGAACAGATCGCGCAGTCGTCAAACAGGATTATCATCTGCGCATGCTCATGTGGGATGGTGCAGGCAGCACAGCTGGCGTACCCACAGCTACACTTAGAACACAGAACATCCTCTGTTATTTAAAGGGCTCAGACACAGCTGCTCAGTTAGCAAAGTTCTGAAAACGAAATCTCTTCTTTACTAAATTCAAAGCTTCCCCTCTTTTGATGCTTTTTTCAGCGTTTTTTTATACTTGGACGTTTGACACTTATTTTGACACTTGGTGCCATAATGCAAATAAACAGAAATACAACTGTGAAACATGTTCTATGGACAATTCTGTTAAAATATGCTGTCATACAACTGTTAATACACAGATACTTCTTAGTGTGTATGATTAACACACACACACACACACACACACACACACACGCGCACAGAGACACACATAGACACACATGCACACACACAGAGACACACACACACACACACACAGAGACACACACACTGTAATGTAAATAGGGCTGAAATGATTCCTCGAGTAACTCAAATAATTTGATTACTAAAAATCCTTGATGCAAAATGATTTGCCTCGAAGCAGGGACGTCACTAGGATTGAAAGACAGGGGGGGCTTAGCCCCCAGGGTATTTGTAACTTGCCTTACTGTATTAGAGCTACACTTATGTCAACAACCAGTCAAGAAACCAAGATGTTAACAAGTAAAAAGTGACAGACATATCCTCTTCTTCCATTTCTACTCTTTTCCTTCTGTCTTAACCTGATGCTAATTTCATGACTTCGAAATGTAAATTGGTCGCTTGAAACAACATCCAAAATGTCCAAAAACAGACAAACAGAGGCCAGACAGCTAATAAGTTGATAATTTAAACAGATATGACAAATAGCAGTACAAGAAAAAGAAAAGAATAGGCATAATAGGCATCACTGCATACTTTATCATGAAAGATATTAATACAGATCCCATTGAAAGTGGCTACTGTCTAAATACAATAACCTGATGGCGGAAGAGAGTTGAGGTTGTTATTGCATTTCTTTAAAAACAATATAATATGGCACTTAAATGCACTTTTTTGAGAGATGATATTGTAAGCAATGTAGGCAATAAAACCTTAGTTTTTTCGAAAATTAAACCAAACTATTGTATATTATTAGTCTTCAATAAAACAAAAGTATTTTTTATCAGATTAATCGATGGAATAATCGGTAGAATACTCGATTACTAAAATAATGTAACCCAGTTTATCTAATCTACCGGAGTTTGCGTCTGCCTCGGCGTGGAGTGAAACAGACGGACCGCAGGCTGTTTCTGCCGATGCCAAACTGATCATAGCCCGCTTAAGGTTTGTATATGTTAATGGGACAGACGCACACACACACACACACAGAGACAGAGAGAGAGAGAGACAGACAGACAGACAGACAGACAGACAGACAGACAGACAGACATGGACACTCGCACACAGATAAAGACGGACACTCGCAGACAGACATACACACACACACACAGACAGACATACACAGACAGACATACACACACACACAGACAGACATACACAGACAGACAGACAGACAGACAAAGCCTTTTTTCTCCAACCCAGAAATGAAACTGTTTTCTTTTGTGTCCCCTGAACAGGGCTTCCTCAGAGACCCACTGAACACACGGAAACAGAGACCGAAGACAGCATTGACAGTGACTTCTGGAAGGAGACCAGAGAGTCTCAGTCAAGTTCAAACTCTCTGAAACGTGAGCAAGTTCCCGTCAGTGAAGAGAGGCGTAAAACGGACAAGAAATCTTTATTCTGCTCCGAGTGTGGGAAGAGATTTGGTGCCGTCGGAGATCTGAACCGACACGTGAGAACCCACACTGGAGAGAAACCGTTCAGCTGCTCCGTCTGCTGCAGGAGGTTTCTGACCAGCACGCATCTGAAGACGCACATGCGGACTCACACAGGGGAGAAACCCTACAGCTGCGCGTTCTGCGATAAAAGATTCGGACACTCGGGGAATCTGACGGAGCACATGAACATGCACACGGGAGAGAAACGCTTCAGCTGCAGCCTCTGTGACAAGACATTCACCTGGCGGCAACAGGTCAAAAAACACAAATGTGTTCAGTCGCCGCAGCTTCATCGGAGACCGAGCGAAGGCAGGACGGCAGACTGTTAAAGGGTAACTTTGTTACCAGAACCAAGCTGTTCAGCAGTTAAAGTCCACTAAAAGTTCTGTTGTTGCTGCTGACAGACTCACGTTGTTATTCTAAGTGTCTGACAACATTATGGGATGGATCCCTACAGAGATGGAGCTTTTAGTTAAAGAGTAAGATCCTTTTACCGTATTTTCCGCACTATAAGGCTTTAATTTTCCCAAAAAACGACAGTGCGCCTTATAATCCGGAGCGCCTTATATATGGATCAACCTCTCGGATCACTGCCCCGTTGACGGGACACTGCGTCGCTGTAACCTCAATAAAACTTCCACTCATTCGCGTTTTTATAACTTTAAAGTATTAAATATTCAAAATATACAGCCATGCGACACACCAATTGAAAGCTTAGCCTCTAATGATTAATTTAAGCCCACATACAAAGCATACGATGATTTATAGCAGTTACACAACTGTTACAAAGTAAACAATTTACAATAAAACAATTCAGCCATAATCTGCGCAGCTGTCGAGAGTGCATCCATACCTGATTTCGTTGTCCTTTCAGCAACAAAGTGGTATTTTGGCCAAAACTTGATTTTCATAAATCCACAAAAGTCCAAGGAAATGTAATATCCAAGCTTTATATTCCAAAACGATCTGTTCGCCTCACAATGTTGAAGTTTCTGGCCGAATCACAACGGAAAAACGCGTTTTCCATTTCCGCACTTGTCATCGCCGCTAGCTTCTCTGCCCGGCTTGCTACATGATCGATGTGGGCGTCATCGTATGCCCTAGCTTCTAAGCTTTCGATTGGTAGCTCATATTAGCCAATCCGTTCAGGTTTGCCTCTGATATGGCCAATGGAAGCGGACAAGCCGATGACAACATGTCAGGGACCACGTTGAGACCATTGACATTTTCTCGGACCACTTAGATTTAAATGCTATAAGGATATTATATACTGTCTATGGAGTGAACGGAGTTGTCAGAACGCTTCATAAAGTTTGACTTTATCTGACGGTTTTGTTGACATTCCCTTTAGCACAGCTCCATCTAGTGGATGCATAACGTAACCCCAGTCAAACGTTTGACTGCAGTATCTTCTATTCTATGCGCCTTATAATCCGGTGCGCCCTATATATGAAAAAAGTTCTAAAATAGGCCATTCATTGAAGGTGCGCCTTATAATCCGGTGCGCCTTATAGTGCGGAAAATACGGTAGTTTAACATGAAACAGCCCCGAAATACCCATCACCAAACTCCACCAGACTCCATGTAAATAATCAGGACTTTTAGCGTGTTTAGAGCCAGCATATCTCCACCAGACTCCATGTAAATAATCAGGACTTTTAGCGTGTATAGAGCCAGCATATCTCCACCAGACTCCATGTAAATAATCAGGACTTTTAGCGTGTATAGAGCCAGCATATTTCCACCAGACTCCATGTAAATAATCAGGACTTTTAGCGTGTATAGAGCCAGCATATCTCCACCAGACTCCATGTAAATAATCAGGACTTTTAGCGTGTATAGAGCCAGCATATCTCCACCAGACTCCATGTAAATAATCAGGACTTTTAGTGTGTATAGAGCCAGCATATCTCCACCAGACTCCATGTAAATAATCAGGACTTTTAGCGTGTATAGAGCCAGCATATCTCCACCAGACTCCATGTAAATAATCAGGACTTTTAAGCGTGTATAGAGCCAGCATATCTCCACCAGACTCCATGTAAATAATCAGGACTTTTAAGCGTGTATAGAGCCAGCATATCTCCACCAGACTCCATGTAAATAATCAGGACTTTTAGCGTGTATAGAGCCAGCATATCTCCACCAGACTCCATTGTAATAATAATCAGGATTTTAGCTTTTTTTGCGTGTATAGAGCCAGCATATCTCCACCAGACTCCATGTAAATAATCAGGACTTTTAGCGTGTATAGAGCCAGCATATTTCCACATGTAAATGGGTGAATTAAGGTTTTATTTCAACCAAACCAGAGTGGTGATTGTTGGAACAGTGGAAAGATGAACCAAGACGGCTTTTGGTAGTTTTTATTTAGTTTCTGTCCTCTTTGAATGCAGTGTGTTTTACGATGATAAAAGTCCTGATTATTTACATGGAGTCTGGTGTGTTTGGTGATGGGGATTTCGCGGCTTTTTCATGTTAAACTAAAAGGTGCCCATTGCACATACTATATATTCTTTGCACATTCTGCCCTCAACCCATTAGGCCTCTTTTTTCCTAAGCAGCAGTTTACACATATTTTATATGTATATATTTGTTTTTTGTATTTATTGTTTATTTTATATTCATGTTAAGATAAGATAAGCCTTTATTGTCTCCTATAGGAGAAATTCATAATGGGCATTCGAGAGAAACAAAATGGTGACACCGCGCATAAACTCACAATAAATATACAGTTACATAAACAAACATTATCTAATGGTAAATATATCAAGGAAGCTAGGGGGAAATTTATTCAGTATACAATTTTGCATCGGTACTACTGGACACCAAATAGGCTTTTCAACACAGGACTTGTGTGTGTGTGTGTGTGTGTGTGTGTGTGTGTGTGTGTGTGTGTGTGTGTGTGTGTGTGTGTGTGTGTGTGTGTGTGTGTGTGTGTGTGTGTGTGTGTGTGTGTGTGTGTGTGTGTGTATTGTAAAGAGTAAAGGAGAGCTTACACAGCCTTGAGGAGCACCTGTACTTGTGTTCAGAAAGAGTAGAGTTGGCTCTGACCTGCTGCTCCCTGTCTGTCAGAAACAACCATTTAATAGTGAAGGGGTTCACCTCCATCTGTTGCCTTTCACCAAGGCAGATGCCACATACGTGTACTTATGCAATAAAACCTTTTTTTCTGATTCCTGATTCTGAATTTATTTTAATTTTTATAAAAAATATATATTTATTTATTAATTTTATATAATTTTAGTATTTTTTATCAGTCTTGGTTGTTTTCAGACACTTTCTTATTTTACATTTCTTTTCTACTCTATCTTTTGCTCATTTTTCATTTATTTATTCATGTACTTTTGAATAATTTATTTTCTTTAAAAGAAAGCCCCCAAAATTATCTAAAACATGTCTATGTCTTGGGGAGACATGTTTTTGCTTATTTTTTTGTCCATTTATTTTATTTCATTTTTCTTTTTTAATAAAAAATATGTATTTTATTATGTTTGTATATAAATATATCTTTTTTTACTTATTTATTTTTTTATCAGTGATATTTTTCCTTTTGTATATAATTTATTTATATATTTTATTGTTCTTACTCATTGATTTTTTTAATCCAGCTGGACTCGGAGCTCGCTCTGCTGCTGCTCTGCGCGTGAGTCATAACGTGTTTCCATAGTGACCACCAGGGTCAATAACTACCTGCTCCCGATGCTATCGATCTGGGAGAACAGCTGTAGCTATGCTAAGCTAAGCTAAGAACGAGACTTTGACTGTAGCTAATTCATCACAGAGCTAACGGCTAACAGCTGTTATGAAAGATAGAGACGATGGATGGATGGATGGATGGATAAATAGATGGATAGATATAGATAGATGGATAGATAGATAGAGAAATGGATATATATATATAGATATAGATAGATATATAGATGGATAGATAGATGGATAGATGATGGATGGATATATACAGTGCCTTGCGAAAGTATTCGGCCCCCTTGAACGTTTCGACCTTTTGCCACATTTCAGGCCTCAAACATAAAGATATAAAACTATTTTTGTGTGAAGAATCAACAACAAGTGGGTCCCAATTATGAAGTGGGAACGAAATTCATTGGCTATTTCAAACTTTTTAACAAATAAAACTGAAAAGTGGGTGGAAAATTATTCAGCCCCTTTACTTTCAGTGCAGCAAACTCTCCAGAAGTTCAGTGAGGATCTCTGAATGATCCAATGTTGACCTAAATGACTAATGATGATAAATAGAATCCAGCTGTGTGTAATCAGTTCGTATAAATGCACATGCTCTGTGATAGTCTCAGGTCCGTGTAAAGGCAGAGAGCATCATGAAGAACAAGGAACACACAGCGGCCGAGTACTGTTGTGGAGAAGTTTAAAGCCGGATTTGTACAAAAGATTTCCAAGCTTTCATCCCAAGGAGCACTGTGCAAGCGATAATATTGAAATGGAAGGAGTATCAGACCACTACAAATCTACGGCCCGGCCGTCCCTCTAAACGTTCAGCTCATACAATAAGAAGACTGATCAGAGATGCAGCCAAGAGGCCCATGATCACTCTGGATGAACTGCAGAGATCTACAGCTGAGGTGGGAGACTCTGTCCATAGCACAATCAGTCGTATACTGCACAAATCTGCCTTTATGGAAGAGTGGCAAGAAGAAAGCCATTTCTTAAAGATATCCATAAAAGTGTTGTTTAAAGTTTGCCAAAGCCACCTGGGAGACACACCAAACATGTGGGAAGGTGCTGTGGTCAGATGAACCAAAATCAAACTTTTGGCAACAATGCAAAACGTTATGTTTGGCGTAAAAGCAACACAGCTCATCACCCTGAACACACCATCCCCACTGTCAAACATGGTGGTGGCAGCATCATGGTTTTGGGCCTGCTTTTTCTTCAGCAGGGACAGGGGAAGATGGTTAAAATTGATGGGGAGATGGATGGAGCCAAATACAGGACCATTCTGGAAGAAAACCTGATGGAGTCTGCAAAAGACCTGAGACTGGGACGGGGATTTGTCTTCCAACAAGACAATGATCCAAAACATAAAGCAAAATCTACAATGGAATGGTTCACAAATAAACATATCCAGGTGTTAGAATGGCCAAGTCAAATTCCAGACCTGAATCCAATCGAGAATCTGTGGAAAGAACTGAAAACTGCTGTTCACAAACGCTCTCCATCCAACCTCCACAGAGCTCGAGCTGTTTTGCGAAGGAGGAATGGGCAAAAATGTCAGTCTCTCGATGTGCAAAACTGATAGAGACATACCCCGCTGACTCCGCTACAGCTGTAATCGCAGCAAAAGGGCTACAAAGTATTAACTTAAGGGGGCTGAATAATTTTGCACCCAATATTTCAGTTTTTTATTTGTTTAAAAGGTTTGAAATATCCAATAAATTTCGTTCCACATCATGATTGTGTCCCACTTGTTGTTGATTCTTCACATAAAATTACAGTTTTATATCTTTATGTTTGAGGCCTGAAATGTGGCAAAGGGTCGAAAAGTTCAAGGGGACCAACACTTTATAAGGCACTGTATATATATATATATATATATATATATATATATATATAGATGGATGGATGTATATATATATATATAGATGGATAGATAGAGAGATATATAGATAGATTGATATATATATATATATATATATACAGTATATAGATGTCTATAGATAGATAGATACCGTATTTTCCGGAGTATAAGTTGCATCAGTCAAAAATGCATAATGAAGAGGAAATAAACATATATAAGTCGCACTGGACTATAAGTCCATTTATTTAGATATTTATTTCACAAAATCTAAGACCAAGAACAGACATTTAATCTGGAAAGGCAAGTTATTCAACTACAATAGTACTACTAATAGCACACCGAAATCCTGACACCCTTATCAATAAGTCTTTCTCTGTGTCAGACTTCATTTTGTTTGTTGTCGTTTACGTTAACTCACCGCAGCTGCATCTTCTTCAAATTTTACAAAAATATTGCTGCAAGTGGGGGCTTGAGGAAGTGATGTCGCCTGCGTCTGCGCAGTGCAACCTGATGCAGCCCCTGAAGTGAGACACAGGAAACAGAAATACTGCAAAATAATAATAATAATAATAATAATAATAATAATAATAATAACGCGACTAAACCGAGACAAAATAACGTTATAACATTTTGTCTCGTCTCATTTTGGTCAACGAAAATGACATTTTAGCATAGTTTTTATTTTGTAAACCACATTTAGTCTTGTTTTTATTCGTCAACAATATTGCATTGTACATTTTTAAGGTCCCATGGCATGAAAATTTCACTTCATGAGGTTTTTTAACATTAATATGAGTCCCCCCGCCTGCCTATGGTCCCCCAGTGGCTAGAAATGGTGATAGGTGTAAACCGAGCCCTGGGTATCCTGCTCTGCCTTTGAGAAAATGAAAGCTCAGATGGACCAATCAGGAATCTTCTCCTTATGAGGTCATAAGGAGAAAGGTTACCTCCCCTTTCTCTGCTTCACTCCAAAGTGGCAGTTGGTCAAGGCCTCCAAAGAGCACCATGTCATAGGACCTTTAATTATAGTAATCGTCACATGACCGGCATTTAGGTTGCGTCTCTTGTCTCGTTTATCGTCACGTGATAAAGGTTTGTTGACGAAAGCAACACTAATGATTTGAACTGTTTTTCTTTTCTTCCAGTTACGAAAAGAATCCTCCGGTGCCATCGAGGTCGACTCTCTCTGGACGTCTGCCTCCTGAAGCGTCCGGCGCTGAGCGACTTTCAGCTTCAGCTCGGTAAGAAGTCTCCCTGAACCGCTGTGACGCTACTGCTCTTCCTGCTCCAGAAAAATGCTGAGTTTATTTGTGATTGTTGCGGGCAAGAATCCTTGATTATGAGGCACGTTTTTTTAAAGGTCCCATTACATGGTGCTCTTTGGATGCTTTTATATAGACCTTAGTGGTCCCCTAATACTGTATCTGAAGTCTCTTTTATATAGGCCTTAGTGGTCCCCTAATACTGTATCTTAAGTCTCTTTTATATAGACCTTAGTGGTCCCCTAATACTGTATCTGAAGTCTCTTTTATATAGACCTTAGTGGTCCCCTAATACTGTATCTTAAGTCTCTTTTATATAGGCCTTAGTGGTCCCCTAATACTGTATCTGAAGTCTCTTTTATATAGGCCTTAGTGGTCCCCTAATACTGTATCTGAAGTCTCTTTTTATATAGACCTTAGTGGTCCCCTAATACTGTATCTGAAGTCTCTTTTATATAGACCTTAGTGGTCCCCTAATACTGTATCTGAAGTCTCTTTTATATAGACCTTAGTGGTCCCCTAATACTGTATCTGAAGTCTCTTTTATATAGTCCTTAGTGGTCCCCTAATACTGTATCTGAAGTCTCTTTTTATATAGGCCTTAGTGGTCCCCTAATACTGTATCTGAAGTCTCTTTTATATAGACCTTAGTGGTCCCCTAATACTGTATCTGAAGTCTATTTTATATAGACCTTAGTGGTCCCCTAATACTGTATCTGAAGTCTCTTTTATATAGACCTTAGTGGTCCCCTAATACTGTATCTGAAGTCTTTTTTATATAAACCTTAGTGGTCCCCTAATACTGTATCTGAGAGTCTCTCTTTTATATAGACCTTAGTGGTCCCCTAATACTGTATCTGAAGTCTATTTTATATAGACGTTAGTGGTCCCCTAATACTGTATCTGTAGTCTCTTTTATATAGACCTTAGTGGTCCCTAATACTGTATCTGAAGTCTCTTTTATATAGACCTTAGTGGTCCCCTAATACTGTATCTGAAGTCTCTTTTATATAGACCTTAGTGGTCCCCTAATACTGTATCTGAAGTCTCTTTTATATAGACCCTTAGTGGTCCCCTAATACTGTATCTGAAGTCTCTTTTTATAGGGCCTTTAGTGGGCCCCCTAATACTGTATCTGAAGTCTCTTTATATAGACCTTAGTGGTCCCCTAATACTGTATCTGAAGTCTCTTTCCCGAAATTCAGCCTTGGTGCAGAATTCCAGCCACTAGAGCCAGTCCCACAATGAGCTTTCCTTAGTATGTGCCATTTCTGTGTCTGTAGCTATTGAGGAGGAGAGGGGGGGGGAGGGGCAAGGTGGAGGGTGGGGGTGTGGCCTTGACCAACTGCCACTTTGCTGGTTTGAAAGCCATGATGTCTCTCTCTCTTTCATGGGTGGGCCAAATTCTCTGGGCGGGCAAAGCAGAGAAAGGGGAGGTAACCTTGCTCCTTATGACCTCATAAGGAGAAGATTCCAGATCGGCCCATCTGAGCTTTCATTTTCTCAAAGGCAGAGCAGGTGACCCCCCCCCATGGCAACAGGGGAAAATGGCTGCTCTTGTGTGAAGTAAACACAACATTTTTCAAATTTCTGCTGAGATATATTATGGGACTTTTTTGCAACGAAAATGCAGGGATTATGAAATCATGGAAGCCCCGCATATTTTGCAATTTATGGTGTGAAAGTGCGGCGTATTTGAAAAAATGCGAAAATTGAATTATGCGATCGCATAATTGCGTTTTTCTGGAGGGACTGCGTGTTCCCTCTGAAGCGCTGCGACGCTCCTCTTCCCTGCTGCCTGTTTTCTCTGTTTCACCTTATTAGCCTGAAGATAAGACAGATTTTTATGCTGGAAATGCGTCTGAAAAAGTGAGATTGTCTTACACGTATTAAATAAATGTGATTACATTTTGTTAATTTGAAATGTGACAATTCCATCCTAAAGATATTGAAAGCATGGTTTTATTTAAAAGATGTTAAAAACAAAAGCTAGAGCTTCACCGATTACAACTTTCTAGGCCGATTCTGATTTCAGCCGATTCCAATTAAATTTTTTCTAACCACTTTACAGAACACACAAATATTTATTTTCTATCTTTTCTTTAATAGAACATGTGTTGAACAGATAATGGATCACTATGAAATAGAACTATATAAATTACTCCTGGTGTGGGAAACTCACACACACATCTAAAGAGCAATGTTAGAACCATTTCCTTCTTTTCACATCCAATATCCAACAAAAAAAATGTGATTCTGGTTTTTGGTGTCGTCCCTCCACGCCCTACTGTCTCCTTGCACGTGTTGCATATTGTAAACTTGTTATCTTCTGCACACACGCTGAATAATTCCCAAACAGCAGACAGTTGCAGGTTAATTCACGAGGTTCCCTACATGTGGGAGAATAGCGCCGACACACACTTCACACCGTGAGCCAGTACACGCCACACACGGCGGAAAAGTTGAGAGAAAGGAAAAAGAAAGCGTGCTGTGGCGTCTGTGTGTGCGTGCGTCCTGGAGAACTGTAACTCATATGACTTATGTTGTCAGTTGGCATGAAATCGGCATATGTCAGACTGACCTGCCGGTCACTGGTCATGGCCGAGCCCGTGAAAACCGGCCAATTCCAGTCACCGGCCGGTCTATCGGTGCATCTCTAACAAAAGCCAAACTTCTGGTCTTTCATACTGATTGCGGTCAGATCTAGACTGGGTCTGCCGGGGGTTTGATTTCTCCCTGCAGCTGAGGCTGGAAACCTGTATGTTTATCTATCCTGCTTCCGTTACAAATCTGCGGGGACCAATCACAAACCGGCTTATCCACCTGGCGCATTATTGGCGGGTTTAACACGATGACGATAGAGAAGCGACCAAGCAGCTTCTTGTTTGCATTCAACATGACGGCCACTGAAGGTCAGCAAGCCGTTGATGCCGCTGTCGCTGCTACGTCACCCAGATCGTTGGTCTCATTGGTTGAAGGACTATCCAATTGCGTACAGAGTCCTATGCCTTCTTGTGCAGTAGAAAATACAGAGCAGACTCCCCAGACTAATGTTCAATCTTAAAAGATTGAGCTCCTTCTTCTCTCCTGTAGCCAATCATTGCGCTGTTACAAAATCTGGGACGTGCGCAGCTTGGCGCTCAGACAGCGCACAGGCGCCCAGTTTGGCTGCGTTTGCGTTATATAGCTGTCTGCACCGCGCTGAACGCAAGAAGCATGAAACACCTATTAGTTAATTCAGAGTGTTTTTAATATCGTTATTTTTCAAATAAAATGATTTTGGTCTTTAAAAAGTATTTTTCTTGAAGAAGATGGGGTCGTCTTCTAATCAGGGTTAATACAGTATTTATTTTTCACACACCCATCTTATTTATGTTGCCCGTTGTCCCACAGTAATCATCCCGTCCCCGCCGCTGAAGAGCAGCAAGCGCCGGATGATTTCCAGCTTCCTGTGGAGCCTCAGCGGCTCCTGGAGGACGAAGACATCGTTGGTTCCCGGGCGTCCATCGCTTACGAAGAGAGCGTCCGTCAGCTGGCGGCGTTGGTTCAGCTTCCCGTCAAATGCTGTCCCCACGCGCCGCGGACCGGCCCACTGTGCCACAGCCCCGGCCCGTTTCACTGCAGCGCTCAACAAAGGTGCACCGCCTTCGTCGTTCAATGGGTAACTCTCATTACCTCATCATCTTCTCGTTAATCATCATTATGAAGTTTACAGAGCTTTGAGCTGAGACAACAGACTGTGTCATAATCACAGACGAGTTTAAAGCTCCTTAAAGCTGCGTTGTATCTAATTTCCAGCAGAAAAACATCGAAAAAAACTATTTAGAAACCAACAAAAATGTCTAATAAAGTGACCAAAACATTGAAAATATAAACAAAAAATAAAAAAAAATAACAAAACTTTTGAATTTTTTTTTAAAAAAAGTGACTAAAACTAGGAACCAACAAAAATGTCTAATGAAGTGACTAAAACGTTGAAGAAAGTGACAAAAATGGTGAAAAAAGTGACCAAAATTTTGAAAAAAAGAGGCACAAGACATTTTTCTGAACTACACTGTTACCAGGTTCTGGAAGGATTTAAAGCCACAGAATACAGGAAATGATATCTGCTTTGTTAAGATTTTAATTAATAAATGTCTCTTCCGTGTTCAGGTTTGTCCTCGGGGTCACATCGTCTGGAGCTGGACGTCGCACCCGAACTTTAAATCCGGGATGTCGGCCGGCGACTTCCTGCTCGGAGCGGACATCCTGCTGAGCGGGAACAGCTACCCCAAAGTGTCCCTCCGCTCGCGTTCACCACGATCCGAGAAGCCTGCAGCGAGGACATGGTCAGAGACGCCTGCAGCGAGGACATGGTCAGAGACGCCTGCAGCGAGGACAGGGTCAGAGACGCCTGCACGGAGGACAGGGTCAGAGACGTCTGCACGGAGGACAGGGTCAGAGACGCCTGCAGCGAGGACAGGGTCAGAGACGCCTGCAGCGAGGACAGGGTCAGAGACGTCTGCAGCGAGGACAGGGTCAGAGACGCCTGCACGGAGGACAGGGTCAGAGACGCCTGCAGCGAGGACAGGGTCAGAGACGTCTGCACGGAGGACAGGGTCAGAGACGCCTGCAGGGAGGACAGGGTCAGAGACGTCTGCAGCGAGGACAGGGTCAGAGACGCCTGCAGCGAGGACAGGGTCAGAGACGCCTGCAGGGAGGACAGGGTCAGAGACGCCTGCAGCGAGGACAGGGTCAGAGACGTCTGCACGGAGGACAGGGTCAGAGACGCCTGCACGGAGGACAGGGTCAGAGACGCCTGCAGCGAGGACAGGGTCAGAGACGCCTGCACGGAGGACAGGGTCAGAGACGCCTGCAGCGAGGACAGGGTCAGAGACGCCTGCACGGAGGACAGGGTCAGAGACGTCTGCAGCGAGGACAGGGTCAGAGACGCCTGCACGGAGGACAGGGTCAGAGACGCCTGCACGGAGGACAGGGTCAGAGACGTCTGGATGCAGAGGACAGGGTCAGAGACGCCTGCACGGAGGACAGGGTCAGAGACGTCTGGATGCAGAGGACAGGGTCAGAGAGCCCCCTGCACGGAGGACAGGGTCAGAGACGTCTGGATGCAGAGGACAGGGTCAGAGACGCCTGGATGCAGAGGACAGGGTCAGAGACGCCTGCAGCGAGGACAGGGTCAGAGACGTCTGCAGCGAGGACAGGGTCAGAGACGCCTGCACGGAGGACAGGGTCAGAGACGCCTGCAGGGAGGACAGGGTCAGAGACGCCTGCAGCGAGGACAGGGTCAGAGACGCCTGCAGCGAGGACAGGGTCAGAGACGCCTGCACGGAGGACAGGGTCAGAGACGCCTGCAGCGAGGACAGGGTCAGAGACGCCTGCACGGAGGACAGGGTCAGAGACGCCTGCAGCGAGGACAGGGTCAGAGACGCGCACGGAGGACAGGGTCAGAGACGCCTGCAGCGGAGGGACAGGGGTCAGAGACGCCTGCACGGAGGACAGGGTCAGAGACGCCTGCACGGGAGGACAGGGTCAGAGAGACGCGCAGGAGGACAGGGTCAGAACGTCTGCACGGAGGGACAGGGTCAGAGACGCCTGCAGCGGGGGACAGGGTCAGAGACGCCTGCACGGAGGACAGGGTCAGAGACGCCTGCACGGAGGACAGGGTCAGAGACGCCTGCAGCGAGGACAGGGTCAGAGACGTCTGCAGCGAGGACAGGGTCAGAGACGCCTGCACGGGAGGACAGGGGAGACGCCTGCAGCGAGGACAGGGTCAGAGACGCCTGCAACGGAGGACAGGGTCAGAGACGCCTGCAACGGGAGGACAGGGTCAGAGACGCCTGCAGCGAGGGACACAGGGTCAGAGACGTCTGCAGCGGAGGACAGGGTCAGAGACGCCTGGATGGAGGCCAGGGTCAGAGACGCCTGGATGGAGGGACAGGGTCAGAGACGTCTGCAGCGAGGGGTCAGAGACGCCTGCAGCGAGGACAGGGTCAGAGACGCCTGCAGCGAGGACAGGGTCAGAGACGCCTGCAGCGAGGACAGGGTCAGAGACGCCTGCAGCGAGGACAGGGTCAGAGACGCCTGGATGCAGAGGATCACTGCGGCCGTCCGGCGGAACAACAGCAACAACAAGGAATCTGTTCCAGGTGATTCATCCGAGGAAGAAACTAGAAAATATTCACATTTAAAAAGCTGGAATCAGAGAATTTGTACTTTTAGTTACAAACTATTACATTGTCATCTATTGTGACTCTTTTGTTACTTTTCCAACACTTTTGGCACTTTTCTCAACCAACGCAACATTTCTGTGTTTGAAGCTTGAAGTTTTTTAACAGCTGTTTGTCTGTGTTTCAGCTTTACCTCCAGACATTCAGAAAGTGATTGTTGGTGAAGAGGAGCAGCAGGAGTGTAGCTCCAGTGTGGACCAGCAGGAGCCAGACCCCCACACACACATTAAAGAGGAACAGGAGGAACTGTGGAGCAGTCAGGAGGGAGATCAGCTTCAAGGGCTGGAGGAGGCTGATATCACCAAGTTCCCATTCACTCCTGTCCCTGTGAAGAGTGAAGATGATGAAGAGGAAGCTCAGTCCTCACAGCTTCATCAAAGACAAACTCAACACATGGAAACAGAAGCTGATGGAGAGGACTGTGGAGGACCAGAACCAGCCAGGAACTCAGATCCACTTTTACAACCAGAGACTGAAGACCAGACTGGAGACTCTTCTGAACCTGAGACTGATGACAGTGCTGATTGGAAGGAGACCAGAAACCCTCAGTCAGCTTTAACGTCTCTGAAGAGAAATGTTGGTGATATTAACTGTATTTCTGTTGCAAAACCTTTCTGTAAAAAGCGTTTCAGATACAGCGGGGATGACAGTGGACGAACGAGGATCGACACAGGAAAAGAAAACGTTCAGATGCAGTGTTAGCGACACAATCAACAACAACATTCCCACAGGATTGGAACCGGCGGGGAACGTGGGTCCACAAAGTTATTCACAGCCAGACGCTGACGATAAATGTTCAGAACTAAAGATTGAGAGTAGAGAGCCTCCATCTGGTTCAAACTCTGATGATGTCCAGAAAGAAACTCTTCAGCTTCACAGCAGCGAAAAAACATTCAAATGCTCGTTCTGCAACAGAAGATTCACGCTCAAAAGACGCATGACACTGGACCTGTCAGTGCACACGAAGGAGAAAAGTTTGAGCTGCAGACTCCCGTGGTACACGCAGCAGAAAACTCGCAATTGTGTCGGCGAGTCGCCGCGGAGCAGAAAGCCTCCACCCGAGGAGTCGTTCACCTGCTCCGAGTGCGGGAAAACTTTCAGCCTGAAGGGCAACCCTAAGACCCACATGAGGAGTCACACGGGAGAGAAACCGTTCGGCTGCTCCGTCTGCGGCAAAGGGTTCAAACCGAAGGTGCACCTGACAGAGCACATGACCATCCACACCGGGGAGAAACGGTTTAGGTGCAGCGTTTATGGAAAAGGATTCAATAGGAAGTCGCTTGTCAAATACCATCCGTGTGTTTGGTCCGATTTTGATCACATCCTGAATTCATGGAGCCATATTAACAGAGATAACTACAGATGACCTTTGAGCAGGGTTGGGTATCGTTTGGTGTTTTTCTAATACTGGTGCTAAAAAGCAAGACGACAAGCAAACTTAAACTTAAAATTAGGGCTGGGTACCGAATTCAATACTTTTTAGGCACCGACCGAATTGCCTCTTAAGTATCAAGTCTCTAAAAATGCATTGTCATTCAATACCCAATTTCAAACCATAAGGAGTAGATCTCATCGGTGTCAGTGAGCCAATCAGCATGCTTCTACCAAGATCTAATAATGTCGACTGTCTAACGTCAAACACGTCGTAGAGACACGCAGGAAAAACTCTATGTAACACAGAGACGGAGCTCAAAAATAATTTAAAAGATTTGTGCTGTAATGTTTTAATTTATTTTTGTTTTATAAAATTGGTATCGAAAAAAGTATCATTTAGGAACCTGTATCGAAGTCAAGGAATTGTCAATCAATACCGTTATCGGAATTTTAATTTAACGATACCCAGCCCTAGTTAAAATGCTTGTTTTCTAGATGGAGTTTGGTTCGTTTAGGGCTTTGCTAGACACAAAAATATATATAATACAATAAAGGAAAGGGGGGGGGGGGGAAACCCATAAAGCATAATATGAGCACTTCAAAACAAAATGATACTATACCAAAAATATGTAAAATGCGAAAGCCTTACATCTGTGTGAATATCTATATATTATTTCCTAATTCCTGACTGATAGCTTGTGTTTTCTTCTTTTTTATTTCAAATATTTATTTCTAATATTTATTGCTTGATTTCTCGGTCTAGTGCCTTTTGGATTACAAGTAAATAAATTCATAAAAAATGTTTTATTCTAATTGTAACTACAATATTTTATTTCTTTTAAATCATAAAATGCTACAAATGTACAGGTCATCAGTTACAAGTCTTGTTTGTTTGCTAATAAAAACACCAAGAAAACTGAAATGATCTGACGATTAAATAATGTTTATTGGACTTGTCACTTAAGTGCAGAGGTGTGTGTGTGTGTGTGTGTGTGTGTGCGTGCGCTTGTGTTTGTGTGTGTCTGTGTGTGTGTGTCATGTGCACATGAAAAAGAAAAGGGGGGCTAGATAAAATGATGATAATGAAATGATAATTAGTAGAGATAAATTAATAATATTAATGATAATTAATATGGTATTAGTACTTTTACTGAAGTAAAGGCTCATAAGAGTCTTATTTTGAAGGGTGTCCCCGGAAGAGGTAGTGTATATCTCCTCCGGTTTGACCGTGAGTTGTGTTAGCAGAGACTCTTATTTTGAAGGGTATTCCCGGAAGTGGTAGTGTATTTCTCCGCCGGTTTGACCGTGAGTTGTGTTAGCAGAGTGAACCGTTAGCTGAAACTGAATAACGGCAGAAAGACAAGCCGTCAGAGTTTAGTTCAGTTCAGTAAGAACCCGGATACTGCTGCTGCTCTGTGGGGGGGTTAGAACCGGGAATGAAGCCGACAACAACAACAACAGGTTGGTTTACTTTCTGATGAGGCTAATGTTGCTAAGCTAACCAGGGCTAGTTCAGAGCCAGGCTCTGCGTTAGCTGTTCGTCAGTCTGAGAAAAAAGACCCGAGATGCTATTTTAAACATGAACAGACGTTTTTTTTTAAATCGTGTGTGTGTGTGTGTGTGTGTGTGTGTGTGTGTGTGTGTGTGTTTTTTTTTTTTCTCTGTCTCTGTGTGTGTGTTTGTGTGTTTGTATGTGTGTGTGTGTGTGTGTGTGTATGTGTATGTGTGTGTGTGTGTGTGTGTGTGTGTGTGTGTGTGTGTGTGTGTGTGTCTGTGTCTCTGTCTCTGTGTGTGTGTTTGTGTGTTTGTATGTGTGTGTGTGTGTGTGTATGTGTGTGTGTGTGTGTGTGTGTGTAGAAATAAGTGTAAGAGGAACGAAGCATACTGCTCAAATTACCAACTAAATGTAAAATCCGATTCACCTGAACACGTCTGTATAATAATAATATAATAATAATAATCTGTATATTCTCAAATAGTAAGTTTTAGCCAGGGGTTAAAGTGTGTGTGTGTGTGTGTGTGTGTGTGTGTGTGTGTGTGTGTGTGTGTGTGTGTGTGTCTTGTAGTAAAGAGAGAGAATGGGAGAAGGAAGTTTGTGTGAGGTGGACCTGGTCACCACAGACCCAAATCTTCTCAGCTGTTGCTACTGTCATATGCTGCACTGTCTCTTCATGTGGCACATTATGTTTATTGGCACATTGTATGGATCACTTCTTATATCATAACAAGGTAATACAGTGTGTAATCAAGTGATGACTGATTAACAGTAATGTAAATGCTAAATGCCCTAATACCTGTTGATACTACTACAATGCAAAGTATAGGCTCTTAACCTGGCAGTTTTGCACATATCATGTAAGACTCAATTTCTCCATTGCTTTGCACAAAACTCTCCAGAAAGTGTCATTTGATGGTTTATTTTTCAAAATGTTTTCCCGGGGGGGCATACCCCCGGACCCCCCTAAGGTGAGCCCCCCCACAGAACAAATCCCAATTTTACTTCTGGTCTTTAGTTAGGTCTTTATTAGCTGTTGCAACATAAACAACATAAAGTGTAATTGTATTTGCTAAATCACCCATCAAAACGGTACTATTACTGGGTGCACCGTATATTTTCCTGCTTTTTTGTCCTTAGCCAATCACATGCCTGAAAAAGGCAACAAAAACTTTTTTAAAAGTCGGTAGAAAGAAGGAAGTAAGGCAAGAATAGGTGGAAAATGCTATCAAAAACTTTGAAAACAGCAACAAAAACTATGTTAAAAGCGACAAACTTGCGTGTCACGCAGGCAGTGTGTAAGCTCTAACCTGTTAACGTGGGAGCTGAAATAAAAACGGACAAGCCAAGCAGCTGACACACTCACGCCACGCAGCCAGTGTGCAGGAGGCCTCATACCGTGAAAAATCAGGAAGACAAACTTCAAAAAAAGTGCCAAAAACCTTTTGAAAAAAGCGACAAAACTTCGACAAACTTGGAGAAAAAAAAAAAAAACATTAGAAAGAAGGAAGGAAGGCAAGAACTGGTCAAATAGTGACAAAAAGCGACAAAAACTTTAAAAAAAAAGTGACAACTTCAAAAACAGCATCAAAAAAAAAAGTCCTGCAGTCCTCCAAAGTACTCCTTGGGGTACACTTACCCCCATTTGAGAACCACTGGTCTAAGAGATAAGAAAAGGTGCTTCAATGCTCCCTTAGTTACCTCCTCTAGCGTAGAATACACTGGCCCATCCTGTACCCAGACTGAACTCATAAATTGGCATGTGTAACACATGCCAATTCGTATGCCATTATTGGCGTGTTATCAGGACGCATACTCACTTTTTAGTGTGTTTATCAACGCTGTTTGACCTCCATTGACCTCCATTACCTTGCGATTGCGTGTGAATTTACACCGAAGTGACAGTGGTGTAGTCTAATGTATTGTGGTGGGTATTCTGTACTGTATATAAATATATTGGCCTATATAATGATATATAATAATAAATGAAATGAAAAAATATATATGGGCCAGAAACTGCCTTTGGGGAAGGGGGGGGTCTGGGTGTCCTCCCCCAGGGTTTTTTTGAGCGTCAAAGACTTCATTTCCTGTATTCAGATAACTTTTATGCACCAATTTACGGTGGAAATCCCTTTATTTAGCCTACGCCAAGACTAAAAACACAGACGACAATTGAAAATATATAAAACATAGAGTGGAAAGTACAAACCCTTTCCAAAAAATTTGAATATCATGGAAAAGTTTATTTATTTCCATAATTCCATTCAAAACGTTAAACTTCCATAGATTATAGATTCAGGACCCACAACTTAAACGATTTCAAGTATTTAGTTGTTTATTTGTACATAATTTGGGCTTCCAGCTCATAAAACCCACGAAAACAGGATTTCAAAAAATTAGAATACTGTGAAGAAATCACCATAAGAAGGACTGGACTGTTGGCCAGTGGTCCAAGGTCCTCTTTTCCGATGAAAGTAAAGTGTGCCTTTCATTCGGGAATCAAAGTCCAAGGGTTTGGAGGAAGACGGGTGAGGAACAGAACCCAAGCTGCTTGAGGTCCAGTGTGAAATCTCCACACTCAGTCATGATTTGGGGTGCAATGTCCAGTGCAGGTGTTGGTAAACTCTGCTTTCTTAAATCCAAGGTCACCGCATCAGTCTACCAGAAAGTTTTAGAGGACTTCATGATTCCTTCTGCTGAGGATCTGTATGGAGATGCAGATTTCATCTTCCAGCAGGACCTGGCCCCTGCCCATACCGCCAGAAGCACCAAAACCTGGTTTGATGCCCATGCCATCACAGTGCTTGACTGGCCAGCCAACTCGCCGGACCTAAACCCCATTGAGATTCTATGGGGTATTATCAAGAGGAAAATGAGGGGCACCAGACCCAAAAACAAAGAAGAGCTGACAGCAAGCATCAATCTGGGCTTCCATAACTCCCAGGCAATGCCACAGGCTCACTGCCTCAATGCCACGGCGCATCGAGGCAGTGATTAAGGCAAAGGGATTCCCTACCAAGTATTGAAGATTGACGTATCGTTTTGAAAGTACCATATTTTGATTGATATCAAATCAATCAAAATATGGTACTTTGATCCTAATTTGTTTTTTTTCTGCAAAAACTGAGAAGTAAATGGTGATTTCTTCACAGTATTCTAATTTTTTGAAATCCTGTTTTCGTGGGTTTTATGAGCTGGAAGCCCAAATTATGTACAAATAAACAACTAAATACTTGAAATCGTTTAAGTTGTGGGCCCTGAATCTATAATCTATGGAAGTTTAAAATTTTGAATGGAATTATGGAAATAAATAAACTTTTCCATGATATTCAAATTTTTTGGAAAGGGTCTGTATGTTGTAGCGTGTCATTGGGCATTTTTAAAAGTGGGTATATGGAAATCCTGGAGCTTTCTTAGTGGGTATAACTGCGTATAGCTGCGTATCACGGAGACTACACCACTGCGTAGCGAGTAGTATGAAAGGCCGACAGTTGGTCGGGGGGGGATGGGTCAAACACGGGACTTTCACCCAGGAGACCGGCCATCTTGTCCCGCGTGTCACGTTTCCTTCTAGAGGCGGGAATCACCAGAGGCCTCACGATACGATATCATCACAATACTTATGTCACGATACGATATCATCACAATACTTATGTCACGATACGATATTATTGTGATTTCAAACATATTGCAATATTCTGCGATGTATTGCATTTTATTACCTTTTTTCCAACTTCAAATGTTTCCCAATTTCAAATGAAACTTTGTCAGCATCTGTTTTATCTAAAAAGATACATTTCTCTGTTTGTTCATCTCACTTCAGTTGTATTGCTGCAAAATGGGATTATCAAGCAGACAAACTGATCAACGCATATATAATAATAGATCCATACTTGATGTCTGTATCGATACAGTATTGCCACGAAAAATAATGCGATACTATGCTGTATCGATTTTTTTCCCCCCACCCTGTGTGTGTGTGTGTGTGTGTGTGTGTGAGAAGAAGAAATAACAACGCTGCTCTAATTACCAACTAAATGTAAAATCCGATTCACCTGAATGTCCTGGAAGAGAGAGTAGTATTTTAAATGTAGGTCATCATTTCGCCGTTCATAATCAATATAAGTAGCGCAGTAGCGCCATGCGTACATGGTTATTTTCTCTCAGACATTGACAGCATATCTAATAGGCCTAATGATTAATGTATGTTATGACACTGTTTGAGTGGTTAAGTAAGCTGTTTAAAGGTGCTCTAAGCGATGTCGGGTGACGTCACTTCTTGTTGACGTTCGAAGTCAAACAAAACGGAGACTAGCTCCCCAAAAATGTTTTGCATTTTAGAATCTTAGGAAATGGACAGCGGCCGACACGAACACACCTGGACCTTTTTCACAGCAGACATGTTGACTTGTCATAGTAGGAAAAGTACAGTTGAAATAGATCACCTTAACGATGGCTCAGTTCCATCAAGTGTCCCAGTAAGATATTTCCAAGGGGGGGTAAGCTTCGCTTCAGAACTCAAACCTCCTATGGCGCCATTTTGATGCTACCAAGCCATCACCTCCCGTTAGCATCCCATTGACTCCCATTCATTCTGACGTCACTTTGACAGAGAATAACTTTACATCTGAAGCGTTTAAAGACTCTATTTGTCCGTTGTTTATTTCTAAAGAAACACCAGTGTTTCCCACACATGGACTAATGTGTGGCGGTGCGCCTCACTATCAACACCGGCCGCCGCACATTGCGTTTCAATATACTTTAACCGCTATTTATAACACGTTGTTCTGCATTTCCTTTCCCTGCTCTCCTCCGTCTCTCTGTCACTTGTGTCTCGCTCAAATACACACACACACACACACACACACACACACACACACACACACACACACACACACACACACACACACACACAGCTACTCCCACCGTGCAGTGTTTGGTGTTTTTAGCCCCAAACGTTGGCTTCCAGGCAGCGCAGCAATGGTTATAGTTAGGGTTAAGGTGAGGGTTAGTGCCTTTAAGGCGACGTTGGGGGCTTAAAACACCATCGAGTCCACTGTGCACACAGCGTCTGTCTCCATCAAGGAGAGAAGACGGCTGGCCAAATTCACCAGTTCACCAAAGGTTGGTCTCTATCTGGTGAACACCTTTACACGATCACACATTCACAATCACGACCCGACTCTTAGCAAACCAGCGATCGCGCCCGCTTTAGAAAGTTAACTAGTCGCAAGTTTGCGGTAAAATGCAGTTGGGTTGTTGAGGTCAAAACACCATAAACTTATTATAAATAATGTTGTCATTTTTTACTGTCACACTGAATGTTTGCTGCTTCAATCCAGATGAGTATTGAAAAGTATTTTCCGTGAGTGAAAACAGCCCGTGATGAGGATGAGGACCAGCCTGAACCGGAGGTATCGGTCTGAACCAGAGCTCAACAGTCCCACCAGTGGAATTAGTTATGGTATTAATTTGTTTACAATTCTTGTCGGTTATTGTCTGGAAGACTGTTCGTTATGTTTGGTGGTGCAGGTCGGCGCAGTTTGTTTTTGTGTGCGTCTGTGGAGCCTGGGCTGTCACAGAGCAGATAGTGAGGAGATGTTTTTACAGTGTGTTCAGGAGACAGACATCTAACCCTTATAACATAGAATATGTAGCCTACAGTAGATCTAACATAGGTCTAACGCATTCTTTATCCTGCATACATTTGTGTGTGCGTGTCTCTGTGTGTGTGTGTGTGTGTGTGTGTGTGTGTGTGTGTGTGTGTGTGTGTGTGTGTGTGTGTGTGTGTGTGTGTGTGTGTGTGTGTGTGTGTGTGTGTGTGTGTGTGTGAACATGCGTGTGTGACATAAAATCTTTGTTGCAGACCGTTTTTGCTGCAACTTTTTTTTTTTTTGGGGCAGTTTCCTCTTCCGCTGTGGAAAGTTGAGCGTAGTGTGCGAGACATCAGAACTTAATCACTGACCGTGACATGTGATCTTTCTTTCAGACCACCTGTGCTGACGCTAACATGGCGCCTAAACAAACCGCTAAGCAGAAGCGCGAGGCCAAACGCCGTGCACGTGCAGCTGAGTCCGACGCAGCGCGAGCTGCACGCCTGGCGGGCGACGCGGCACGCAAGGCCAAACGCCGAGCAGAGGAAACGCCGGAGATGCGAGCGGATCGCCTGGCTTACCACGCCGCACACATTGCTAAACTGAGAGCAAAGGAAACGCCGGAGATGCGAGCGCTGCGCTTGGCGAGCAACGCTGCGCGCACAGCGGCCTCGAGGGCGCAGGAAACGCCAGAGATGCGAGCCGCACGCCTGACCCACGACGCTGCGCGCATGGCTAAACTGAGAGCAAAGGAAACGCCGGAGATGCGAGTGCTGCGCTTGGCGAGCAACGCTGCGCGCACAGCGGCCTTGAGGGCAGAGAAGGCGCAACAGATGCGAGCGGAGTGGGACGCCGCACGCCTACAGGAAGTTTACAGCGCACGCCTGCAGCCGGCACCCCATGTCGATGTTGGTAGTTTAATGAGTCAGGCTCCATCCCCACTGCTGCAGCGTTTCCTGTCCTCTAAAACGTCAACATTTGTCTCTTTCTGTCTGTCTGTCTCTCTGTCTGTCTCTTTCTCTGTCTTTCTGTCTGTCTGTCTCTTTCTCTGTCTGTCTGTCTGTCTGTCTGTTTGTGTGTCTCTCTCTGTCTGTCTGTTTGTCTCTCTGTCTGTCTCTTTCTCTGTCTTTCTGTCTGTCTGTCTGTCTGTCTCTGTCTGTCTGTCTGTCTGTTTGTGTGTGTCTCTCTCTGTCTGTCTGTCTGTCTGTCTGTCTCTCTGTCTGTCTCTTTCTCTGTCTTTCTGTCTGTCTGTCTGTCTGTCTGTCTCTTTCTCTGTCTGTCTCTCTCTTTCTCTGTCTGTCTGTCGCTCTCTGTGTGTCTCTCTCTGTCTGTCTGTCCGTCCATCCGTCTGTCTCTCTGTCTGTCTCTTTCTCTGTCTGTCTGTCTGCCTGTCTGTCAGTAACATTCCTGCTCTTTCTTTTCTCCATTCTTGTTCTTTGTCCAAAGTATTTTCTGTTTTCTTTGACAGTGTCTGCCTTCCCTTTAATGTTGTTTAAAATCTGGTTAAAAGATCAAAGTTAAAGCAAAGATATGATCTGTCCCCCGTGCACGTTTGTATCCTCCCCCAATGAGTGTCCCAGGTCTCGCTCTCTCCTCCTACACACTTCTCTACCCTGTCAGGATAACGACCTGGCACTGGGCCAGCTCTTACAGCCCCCCCCCAGGCCACTTCAGCTGCTGATTCGGCTAAAACAAGAGCAAGTCAGCAACCCTCCAGAACGCGTCGTCAGCGAGGAAAGTCCCTGGGCTGTCCCAGAAATAGAGAAATCCTGCTCTGAGCGCTGTGTTAACCCTACATCTGCACTACGAGTCCAACTGAAGTCAAGCTGAAACATTCCATTATATGGAAAGAAAGTTATTATAACTGATTCTTTATATAATCAACATGACATCATGACTTTGCGTAAACATACACGCCACTTTCCTAAAGCCAAATGGCGTGTTATCTGTACGCATTTTGAGCTTTCCACGTGTACGTTTACGCTGTATACAGCGGATGTAAACACTTGGCGTACTATTGCGAGAACGTCACACGCGTGTTAAAAAAAAACACAAAAACACGACTGTGACCAACATTGGGGAAGGCTTACAAATAATTATTTTTTTTAAACGGTTGACAAACTCTCTCCTGGGTGAGTCCTGTGTTTTACCCTTCCTCGGACTTACGTCCTTTCATACTACTCGGTACGGCGATAATTCACACGTAATGGAGGTCAATGGAGGCCAAACGGCGTTGATAAACACGCTAAAACGGCATACAAATTGGCGTGTCATACATACACACAAACGCCACTTCATGACATCAGTCTGATATAATTTAATTACATTTATATCTGCATTTATGTCAAAACGTTGAGACTTTCAAACATCAAAATGTAATTCATTAAATGTATTTGTGTCAAAATGACATAGAAACATCTTTTTGTATTCTGTTTTGTCTGGAAACGCTTTCAACTTGCTAGCGTCTGGGCGTCTGTCCTATTTCTAGCGCGCACGCGTTTTCAGAGACGTGCGTGTCACGCAGGCAGTGTGTAAGCTCTAACCTGTTAAGATGGTAGCCGAAATAAAAATGGACACGCCACGCACGCAGCTGACACGCTCATGCCACGCGGCCGGTGTGCAGGAGGCCTTAGGCACTTAGCACTTAGCATGTTCATTTTTATTATTTCTTCACTATGTGATCTGTGAGATAAAACTCGTGGACGGAGATGGTTTCTGTCTTTAAAAATAAAAAGTCAACCATGTGAATTAGGGCTTGGACTCTGAACTTCGTTATTCGAATATCATTCGAATATTAAAAAAAATAATGATATTCGAACGAATATTAGCCAGCCCTTAATATTCGAACCTGTTATGGGCATTATTTTTTGTAAATGTGTTTGCTTGTAAACGTTGTTTTCAGTTCAGATTTCTGAGGCTTTTTCACGCATTTCGAAATGTAACTACACGTCTCTCGGCCGTGGCTCGGTCGCGGTGCATTCCCCCCTAATTCTCAAAGAAAACTGGCTGGCCTGACCAGGGCCAGGCCAGACCAGGGCCAGGCCAGACCAGACCAGGGCCAGGCCAGACCAGGGCCAGACCAGGGCCAGGCCAGACCAGGGCCAGGCCAGACCAGACCAGGGCCAGGCCAGACCAGGGCCAGACCAGGGCCAGGCCAGACCAGGGCCAGGCCAGACCAGACCAGGGCCAGGCCAGCTCAGCGGCGTCTTTCTCCCGTGGCGTTCTGCTGTCTCTCCTACCTACACCGGTCCCCCACCCTGTCCCTCCTCCCCTTTCTACCTGCTGCTCAGTGCTGCTGCACATGAGGAGAGAGCACAGAGGGGGGCGGGGGCTGCTCCTCACAAACTGCGCCACACAACAGGAGAGAGAGCCCTCTCCCCCCCACAAAAAAATACATGGCGTTCCTCGCTGGACAATACTGGCGAATCCTTTTTATTTTACAGAAAGTCGCCAGATTTGTCGCTAGTCGCTTTTGAAAAGTCGCTTAAGTTGGCAACAACAGCGCACACACACACACACACACACACACACACACACACAACACACAAGCTCCACACACACACACACACACACACACACACACACACACACACACACACACACACACACACACACACACACACACACAACGCCACACACACACACACACACACACACACACACACACACACACACACACACACACAAGCTCCACACACACACACACACACACACACACACACACACACACACACACACACACACACACAAACACACACACACACACACACACACACAAGCTCCACACACACACACACACACACACACACACACACACACACACACACACACACACACAAGCTCCACGCACACACCAGCACACTATAAACATCAGACCACTTACGTAGGCTACGGTAAAAGCTCCGAACTTCCTGTCAAAAGCACACTGTTTGTGTTTAATCCAGGGTCTGACTTAATTTTTCTTTTAAACTGAAGGCATTTAATGGTCAAAATATTATTAATAAATATTCGAATATATTCGAATATTAATATTAATATACAAACGAACTTTGAATATGATTTTTGGGCAAAAGTCAAAGCCCTAATGTGAATGCAGCTTGAGCGTGATGGACACCGGCTCGGTAACATGAAGTCTGATTTGTCTTCTGTTTATGTTCTTCAGGTGATGGAGTCGAGAGGGCCGCCGACGGTCAGCGTGGTTCTGCAGCAACGCCACATCGGCGTCTCCCGTCTCGGTGAAACTTCACACACTACGGGGACAAATGTCCTCAAAACTGCAAAAACTGCTGACTTGTAGGAAAGTTTCCATACGATACAGCTACAGAGATTAATCGCCTAAGATTTTGGCAGATAAAAATGACCAAATGTTTTAGCTTTATCCTAATTGGAAGCAGCGTTTAGAAGAATTATTCAGATCCTTTACTTCAGTAAAAGTACTAATACCACACTGTAAAAATACTCTGTTACTTTAGTAAAAGGCATCTCAGCTGGACTTGAAGCCGTTATATTGTTGGCTAGTTTCATTTAGAATCAAACATCAGATTTTATAAACTACATGTGTTTTGTGTGCAGAAATCTTAATGTGTAAAGTAACTAGTAACTAAAGCTGTAACAGATGAATGTAGCGGAGTAACTAAAGTAACTAGTAACTAAAGCTGGAACAGATGAATGTAGCGGAGTAACTAAAGTAACTAGTAACTAAAGCTGGAACAGATGAATGTAGTGGAGTAACTAAAGTAACTAGTAACTAAAGCTGTAACAGATGAATGTAGTGGAGTAACTAAAGTAACTAGTAACTAAAGCTGTAACAGATGAATGTAGCGGAGTAACTAAAGTAACTAGTAACTAAAGCTGTAACAGATGAATGTAGCGGATTAACTAAAGTAACTAGTAACTAAAGCTGGAACAGATGAATGTAGCGGAGTAACTAAAGTAACTAGTAACTAAAGCTGGAACAGATGAATGTAGTGGAGTAACTAAAGTAACTAGTAACTAAAGCTGTAACAGATGAATGTAATGAGTAACTAAAGTAACTAGTAACTAAAGCTGGAACAGATGAATATAGTGGAGTAACTAAAGTAACTAGTAACTAAAGCTGTAACAGATGAATGTAGTGGAGTAACTAAAGTAACTAGTAACTAAAGCTGTAACAGATGAATGTAGTTGAGGTAACTAAAGTAACTAGTAACTAAAGCTGGAACAGATGAATGTAGTGGAGTAACTAAAGTAACTAGTAACTAAAGCTGGAACAGATGAATATAGTGGAGTAACTAAAGTAACTAGTAACTAAAGCTGGAACAGATGAATGTAGCGGAGTAACTAAAGTAACTAGTAACTAAAGCTGGAACAGATGAATATAGTGGATTAACTAAAGTAACTAGTAACTAAAGCTGGAACAGATGAATGTAGCGGAGTAACTAAAGTAACTAGTAACTAAAGCTGGAACAGATGAATGTAGCGATTAACTAAAGTAACTAGTAACTAAAGCTGGAACAGATGAATGTAGTGGAGTAACTAAAGTAACTAGTAACTAAAGCTGTAACAGATGAATGTAGTGGAGTAACTAAAGTAACTAGTAACTAAAGCTGTAACAGATGAATGTAGTAGGTAACTAAAGTAACTAGTAACTAAAGCTGGAACAGATGAATGTAGCGGAGTAACTAAAGTAACTAGTAACTAAAGCTGAACAGATGAATGTAGCGGATTAACTAAAGTAACTAGTAACTAAAGCTGTAACAGATGAATGTAGCGAGCAGTAACTAAAGTAACTAGTAACTAAAGCTGTAACAGATGAATGTAGCGGAGTAACTAAAGTAACTAGTAACTAAAGCGTAACAGATGAATGTAGTGAACTAAAGTAACTAGTAACTAAAGCTGTAACAGATGAATGTAGTGGAGTAACTAAAGTAACTAGTAACTAAAGCGTAACAGATGAATATAGTTGAGTAACTAAAGTAACTAGTAACTAAAGCTGTAACAGATGAATGTAGTTAAGTAACTAAAGTAATTAGTAACTAAAGCTGTAACAGATGAATGTAATTGAGTAACTAAAGTAATTAGTAACTAAAGCTGTAACAGATGAATGTAGTGGAGTAACTAAAGTAACTAGTAACTAAAGCTGTAACAGATGAATATAGTGGAGTAACTAAAGTAACTAGTAACTAAAGCTGTAACAGATGAATGTAGTGGAGTAACTAAAGTAACTAGTAACTAAAGCTGGAACAGATGAATGTAGTGGAGTAACTAAAGTAACTAGTAACTAAGCTGTAACAGATGAATGTAGCGGGTAACTAAAGTAACTAGTAACTAAAAGCTGGAACAGATGAATATAGTGGAGTAACTAAAGTAACTAGTAACTAAAGCTGTAACAGATGAATGTAGTGAGTAACTAAAGTAACTAGTAACTAAAGCTGTACCAGATGAATGTAGTGGAGTAACTAAAGTAACTAGTAACTAAAGCTGGAACAGATGAATGTGGAGTAACTAAAGTAACTAGTAACTAAAGCTGGAACAGATGAATATAGTGGAGTAACTAAAGTAACTAGTAACTAAAGCTGTAACAGATGAATGTAGTGGAGTAACTAAAGTAATTAGTAACTAAACTGGAACAGATGAATGTAGTGGGTAACTAAAGTAATTAGTAACTAAAGCTGAACAGATGAATGTAGTTGAGTCTAAAGTAACTAGTAACAAAGCTGGAAGATGAATGTAGTGGAAACTAAAGTAACTAGTAACTAAAGCTGGAACAGATGAATGTAGCGGAGTAACTAAAGTAACTAGTAACTAAAGCTGGAACAGATGAATATAGTGGAGTAACTAAAGTAACTAGTAACTAAAGCTGTAACAGATGAATGTAGTGGAGTAACTAAAGTAACTAGTAACTAAAGCTGTAACAGATGAATGTAGTGGAGTAACTAAAGTAATTAGTAACTAAAGCTGTAACAGATGAATGTAGTGGAGTAACTAAAGTACAATATTTCTCTCTGAAATGTAGCAGAGTAGAAAGTGGCATGAAAAGACTCAAGTAAAGTACTTCAACATTTGGACTGAAGTACAGTACTGGAGTAAATGTATTTAGTTACATTACTTTTTTACAACAAAGTGTTTCTATTATTTCTTTTTGTAGTCAGTAGTTTTTAATGTTTTTTTTAAGAAGAAAAAGACAAAACAGAACATCAGAAATTATTATAATAAATGATAAATTTAAACCAATCTGATACAAACTGGATAAAATTGTGTATGTGTGTGTCTTATTTTGTCACTTTTTTGTCTCTTATTTTGTCATTTTTTTCAACAGTTTTGAAGCTTTTTTTGACGAATGTCGCCGGACGACACCATTTAATAAACATAGCCGTGTTCAGAAAACACAGAGAGAGTTTTTAGCTTTGTATCAACTCATTCGGCAGCTGCTTGAATGTAACGGACTTTCATTAATATAAAATAGTCACGCTCTAAAGCTTAACACTTCTTCACATCAGGCAGAAAAACAGTCGGCTGGATTCTGCAGATTCTCGTTCTGGATCAGCGCTGTTAAAGCGTAACTCTCGCCAAAATGCATCCTAGGGTATTTTTGTGAATGTACGTGAGTTGCAGTGAGTTGCTCAAAAACTCTCTTTTTAGTAAATCTGTGTACACAAACAATGTTGTCAGTGCTTGCGTTAAGGTGTAGAGCCCCTGGTGATACTTGAAGCAAAGTCTCATGTTATGTCGAGCCTTCTTAGTATTTCGAAAATAGCTATTTTGAGACTAGCATGAGAGAGCCCCTAGCAATCCCATTCAAAAGGCCATTTGACCCAAAAACGAGAATACGGTGAAAATTAAAAGTGGTGATTCGGTCCTAATTATGCTTTTAAACTAAAGTTTGACTCACGTACATTCACAAAAATACCCTAGGATGCATTTTTGCGAGAGTTACACTTTAAACAAAATATCTTTTCCTACAGTATATGAGATTGTGTTTAGCTCTGGGGATTAGAAATGTAATCAGCCTGTTAGCTTTAGCTGACGTTAATATCTGTCTGTGTTTCAGCTTTGCCTCCAGACGACAAAAGCCAGATCGTTATTAAAGAGGAGCAGCAGGAGTGTAGCTCCAGTGTGGACCAGCAGGAGCCAGAGCCCCCCCTACACATTAAAGAGGAACAGGAGGAACTGTGGAGCAGTCAGGAGGGAGAGCAGCTTCAAGGGCTGGAGGAGGCTGATATCACCAAGTTCCCATTCACTCCTGTCCCTGTGAAGAGTGAAGATGATGAAGAGGAAGGTAGGAACAACGGTAACAGGGTTTTAGGGGGAAAAACGGAAACAAGCTGCAAAAGTAAAGAGCATAAAAGTACAGGAGAACCTGGTTCATTTCTATTTTAGGAGTATAAAACAACACGACTGATCAGTTTGTGAAGGATCTATCACTGAAAATGTCTAACTTGTTCTAACTCTCATTATGTTACGGTAAAAAAAAAACTTTGCTTCGCAGCTTCCGCTGACCCACAAATAAATTAGTTGTCTTTTATCTCACTTGAACAGAGCTTCAACAGAGACAGACTGAACACATGGAAACAGAAGCTGATGGAGAGGACTGTGGAGGACCAGAACCAGCCAGGAACTCACATCTACTTTTACAACCAGAGACTGAAGACCAGACTGGAGACTCTTCTGATACTGAGACTGATGACAGTGCTGATTGGAAGGAGACCAGAGAACCTCAGTCAGCTTTAAACTCTCTGAAACAGGATTCAAGACGTAAGAAAACATTCAGCTGCTCTGAGTGTGGGAGGAGATTTGGCTTCAAGTACAGTCTGAAGACACACATGAGAACTCACACAGGAGAGAAACCTTTCAGCTGCTCTGTTTGTAAGAAATCATTTACACAGAGAGGAGATTTACAGAAACATATGAGAATCCACACAGGAGAAAAACCTTTTAGCTGCTCTGAGTGTGGTAAAGGATTTGGCCGCAAAGAACATCTGAAGACACACATGATGAATCACAGAGGAGAGAGACCTTTTAATTGCTCAGTTTGTGAGGAATCTTTTACCCGGGGTGAACGTTTAAAGATACACATGAGAATCCACACAGGAGAGAAGCCTTTCAACTGCTCCGAGTGTGACAAAAGGTTTAGAAAAAGCCAAGATCTGAAGAGACACATTAAGTCTCACACAGAAGCAAAAGCTTTCAGCTGCTCCGAGTGCGGGAAGAGATTTACCCAAAACTCAAATCTGAAAACACACATGAGAATCCACGCGGGAGACAAACGATTCAGCTGTTCCCTTTGTGGGAAAAGATTTATACAGAAGGGACAATTGGCGTACCACATGAAACATCACACAGGGGAGACGCCTTTTACTTCCTGTGTCAGTGACGCAACAACGCAGCCGGAGGCGCCAAGCATTAAAGAGGAACAGGAGGAACTGTGCACCAATCAGGAGGGAGACCCGGACACTGATAACAGTGCTGATTGGAAGGAGACAAAAGACTCCCAGTCAGCTTTAAACTCTCTGAAACATGTTGAGCGTAATACGGACAAATCATCTCGTTCCGTCAGTCGCTGCTCTGAGTGCGGGAAACAATTTAGACAGAAATCTAATCTGAAGAATCACATGAGAATCCACAAGGGGGACAAGCCTTTCAGCTGCTCCGTTTGTGGTAAAAGATTTATACAGAACGCGCACATGACATACCACATGACACGGCACACGGGAGAGAAAATGTTCTGCTGCGGCGTTTGTGACAAACGATTTATTTGGCCGTATCAGCTCAGGAAACATAAATGTGTTGGTCGGACGGAAACGGAAGCAGCCAGGAACTCCCATCCAGCGACGATCTCACAACCAGAGACTGGAGATAAAGCCGGACGGTCTATCGTAGCGGAGATCGAAGTCAGTTGTGACGACTGGGAGGAGACCGGAGAGCCTGATTGGACGTGCAACGCTGCTGAGAAACAGTTCAGCTGCTCCGAGTGCGGGAAAAGATTTAACCGCAAGACTCACCTGAAGAGACATGCGATGACTCACACGGGAGAGAGACCGTTTAGCTGCTCGGTGTGTCGGAGGTCTTTCACGGAGAGCGGGAACTTACACAAACACATGGCCGTGCACACGGGAGAGAAACGCTTCAGCTGTGGGTTTTGCAAGCGAAGATTCACCTGGCACTCTCAGCTCCAAACTCACGAGTGTGATCGTCCTCAGTCGGCACGGCAGCGCCGCCAGAGACGAACCAAACCGAGACGAGCTGATGGAGAGGACCGCGGTCCATCCAAACCCGCCAGGAGACGACTTCTGTTGCCCCGCCCGAGCGCCGATGACCTGGTAGCAACCAGTCCGCCAAACCACACGACGATAACGTTTGTTTGTTCCCCCCCTCTAATCCAAGCCACAGGAGCGTTTCATATGTTAGCGCCCTAGCGGTGGCAGGAGATACGTCCTCGAATCTAAACCAGAGAAGGTAACTGTCGAGGTTTTAAACCTGTTCACTCAGCTAAAAAAAACGGATTCTTAAAATAGATCTTTATAGAAAAAAGGTCCAAGGCACTCAGCAAGCTGCCCAGTTCTATTTGCTTTTTAATGTACTAAGATTTCGACATGAAATAACCGTTTAAGTATTTTTCCATTTTAAATAAAGGCTTTTTTCTTTTGTAAATTTGCAAGAAGAGTGCCTTTGGCCATGCGCACATCGCGATGTAGACGATGAAACACAATATTGTGCAGCCCTAGTATACAAGTTAAAATATAAGATATATGAATAAAATATAAGTGACTTCCGTGAATACAACTAAGGGGGTTTTCCGTCTAGGTTTAGCTCCTCGCCTCGGTACTGTGTTCTAAGGCCTGCTGCACACTGGCTGCGTGGCGTGAGCGGCCTTGTCTGTACACATGGATGTTTTCCATAAACATAAATATATACTGATCTGATTACGTCAGTTCAGTATATATAGGCTTTATTTACAGTAAAATAGGCTACAGAATTTCCTTCTGGATTAACAGGTGCAATATTTGAAAATCGATAATTATTTATTATTATTTTAAATTACATTTATATCTGCATTAATGTCAAAACCTTGAGACTTTCAAACATCAACATGTCAATTATGAATATGTATTCATGTCTAAACGACATATAAACGTCTTTCCCTATTCTATTTTGCCTGGAAACGCTTCCAACACGCTGGCGTGCATGAAAAATAGGCGTCGGTTCTATTTCTCCCCGAGTTGGTCCAAAAAGTTCCTCAGAACACACCGAGAGACCAGACCTAATACGTCTCCATAACAACAGCTAATCTCTATTGTTGCCCCAAAAATGTTGTAGGATGTAGAAGTAAACTAACTTTTTTGGGGCTCAGTTCTTAATGTAAACATGAACCTGGTGCATTATAAAATATCTGAGAATTTACAGCAGAAGTTCTCTGAGGAATCTCTTTTACATCCAACAGTTTAAAAACCTGCCCGTAGTATGTCCATCATCACTAACGGAAGTGTAGAAGAAAAAAGCAAAAAGTGACAAACGGCACGAAAGAAATCTACAAAAACGTTTTAAAAAAAGTGTCTTTTCTGCGCTTTCGACCCTTTATATGTTTCTTGGAACTTTTTGTTGTTGATGGTTGCTTCCTGCTTGTCAAATGCTCTGAGAATCTCTTCATATCAAAGATATAAGAGATGTATCAAAGATATAAGATATATATATATATATATATATATATATATATATATATATATATAATAAAAAAAAAAAAAATATATATATATATACAAGGGATTGGGACTGACATTTCCAAACCTGATTGATTTTCGAATTGGGAACTTGTGAACAGTGTTGGGCAAGTTACTTCCAAAATGTAAATGTATATACATTATAGATTACTAGTTACTGTCATTTGAGAGTAATTAGTTATATTACAATATTACTGTCTCTGAATTGTAATGCTATGCACTACTTTTGCATTACGTTTGAGTTACTTTCACAAAGTAACAGCAGAAGTTTGACTTGGCAGCTAGCTTGTGAATTTCACCACCGGATCGATAAAGTCTCATCTTCATAATTATTCATAATGTTTTGTATGATTAATATGAATATGCAAAGTAACTAAAGCTGTAAAAATAGAGCAGTATAACGTACAATAGGCAAGTAGGAGAAAATAAAAATACTCAATTAAAAGTACCTTAAAGTTGTATTGAAGTATGGCATAGTTACTTATGCTCTGGGTGTGCTGTCATGCTGATTTGAGGACGTTCTAAATGTCTAGCTGACCAATCAGATTGTCTGGTCGGATATACTTGTTGTATAATATATATATATTGACACATTCACATTTCATAAACAGCTGAATATATATTTTATTGTGATCATTTTTCATGTTAGTTTAATGAGCATGTCACTTTGTAACTACCAAGAAAGATAATAAAATATTACCAATAATGTCAGTTTTGTTGAAATTATTTTAATATTTCCAACATTTCTTCTTTTCTAAAACTGAATGACACTAAAGTAACATCATAATCTTTTATTCTTGAAGCAGGGGGCTTTTTCAACATTTTTGCTTCTTTTAACGTTTTTGTTTTGTTGACCTTTTTGGCGCTTTTTTTTTTTTAACAAAGTATATAAATCAGTCCAACTGAGAGACATTGAGTGACATCTTAAATAAATCTGAAGCAATATGTGCCCGACAGATACTTCTGTAAAGAGTTCGGACATTTAAGGTCCCGAGCATAGCTGGACCGGAGGTGTTACTAAGACGACGGCAGAGCCTCTAGCTCAGGAGTGTCAAACTCGTTTTAACTGAGGGCCTCCCTGGAAAATGAGAATCACATCAGGGGCCAGACATGCTTTTTTTGGGAAAAGTCAAATATCTTTGACTGTATTGCTGCATGTCGCTTATTTTGCCGGTAGGGGGGGTTAGGGTTATTTTTCGTAGTTTTTGACTTTCTCTGACACTTTTGTCACTTTTTTTTTGTCGACATAAAGCTCTACAAAAGTCAGCAAAAAAGTTCTTCAGTCATCCTAGAGTTTAGCAAACCAAGCAAAACAAAGATTACATTTTTAAAAGCAGCCAACCTGTTAATTATTTATATTAGACTCTCTGCTGCTGGGGGGATTTCTGAGTCTCAAGGTCAGCAAATATGCCAAAATTCTGCTCTGAGTGTTGTGTAACAGTTTCCCTTCTTTTTGGGGTTTGGCGCACAACTAGAATAAATGTATCGTGATCCTAAGTTGTTATGCGGGCCGTTTTAAAACCTGCGAGGGGCCGTGTTCAGCCCGCAGGCTTTGAGTTTGACACCACTGCTCTAGCTGAATCTCATCACCCTCTTATCTGATAGTTCCTCGACTTCTCATCTCCCTCTGCCCTCTCCTCCATGATCTCTCCCGTGCCTCCTTGGTGCAAGGGACTAAGACGCGAGGAAGGGTGACTAGTGGAGGAGTCGAGGAGGCAATTTAAGGGCTATGAGATGCAGCTTGTGTGTCCGGACAAACCTGTCCCAACCGGCCCGTGTGTCACGGAAACGTAAGCCCACCCACGACCTAACTGCGTCAAAAGGGACGGCAATAGTCCCGACCAAGCGCGTTTAGATAAAGTGTGTTATGTGACGCTAAAGGAGACTTTTAGCGTCAATAACAACCACAAAGGTCACCTGACCAAACGTCCATATTTTACGAGATGGGAGTGAGAATGTGTTGAATAAGGAGGTGAAGTTGTTAGAATATTTGGAAAAGAAGGAAATAGGTAGGTTTAAAGTAGTTGACAGATTAGTCTAATTTTATATGACGATGAACTGTCAAATAAAAACATGAACATTAACTTCACCTTCAGACAAACAACAAAAACAGAACACAACACACTCCAAGAAGAAAACTTCTCGGTCAAGTAGACCCAAATCCATGGGCAAGTTGGGTCCAGATTTAAAAGGAAAGGGAAACATCATCTACCATCATCTTTTATAGTTTTTTCAGAGCTCTGAAAATGCAATAAAATATGTTTCTTCAGATGTGTATTTTAATGATTTATCTTGCTGTTTTTCTAAATCAACAATCAATCAATCAATCAATCAATCAACATGTATTTATATAGCACTGTACAGCAACCAGCAGGTATCCAAAGTGCTTTACATCAGGAACCAAGAATAATACAACATATCATACAATGAAAAGAATGAAACAGAAAACCGTAAAATCAGAAAAGGTGACATAGAAACAGGAGGAGGAGAGGGAAATTGTCACACCACTGCTACGTTTTAAAAGCCATTCTAAACAAGTAGGTTTTGGGGTTCGCTCTAAAGAAGCTTAAAACCCTTCCGGACTTTTATTTTGAAGCTCAGCAACTAATCTGCACCGGAAGCTGTAGTCTTCACTGCGGCTAACTTCACACTTTGAACAAGATGGCGTCTAGCAGAAAGGAGTGTTAGCAGAGTGTGTTTGTTGTGTAGAGAAAGAGGTAAAATGTGTAAAGTCCAGATGCTGAGAGCGTTGGTGGAGCAGCGACTAACTGCGGCTGCTGAAGAGATATTTGGGCTGTTTGAAAGAACGATAGCAGAGTACGAGGAGGAACTTTGTCGTTCAAAAGAGGAGAACGAGCGACAACGGGAGCTACTGGACGCTGTTTACAACCCTCAGCTTCGGCTACACAGAGCAGGTTTGGTCATTAAACCTTCAGTTGATCTTTCTCTCCTTCCTGGGATCTCTTCTCTCAGCAACGATATGACGATAGGACGTATGGAAATAAGCTTTTGTTCATAAGATCTATTGTAATCTTCGCTCTTTAACAGGCCTTCGCCAAACCCACCAGACTCCATGTAAATAATCAGGACTTTTATCATCGTAAAACACACTGCATTCAAAGTGGACAGAAACACAATAAAACTACCAAAAGCCGTCTTGGTTCATCTTTCCACTGTTCCAACAATCACCACTCTGGTTTGGTTGAAATAAACCCTTAATTCACCCATTTACATTTGGAGATATGCTGGCTCTATACACGCTAAAAGTAGTGATTATTTACATGGAGTCTGGTGGAGATATGCTGGCTCTATACACGCTAAAAGTCCTGATTATTTACATGGAGTCTGGTGTGTTTGGTGATGGTGATTTCGGGGCTGTTGTCTAGATAAACAAAGGTTCTTATTTAATATAAAAGTCTCAGCTTCGGTTACACAGAGCAGGTTTGGTCCCTTTACTTCTTCCTCTCTCTCTCTGTTCTCTCTCTGTTTATACTGACATCTGCGCAGCAGAGCGGCTCTATTCTCAGCTTTACAGTAACTAAATGGCGTTTAAGAAATGCTGTAGGCAGGGTTCTCAAGTTTTATCAAAAGCTTGGAGTGAGATCACATGCAGATTGCAGATCTCCCAGCTAACAATTTATGGTTCCCAGTTTTTGGTTACGGAACGTTCCCTGAAGGTTATGGTTTTGGTTAGGTTTTGGTTCCCATGGAAAGTTTTTGGTTACATTACACATACCCAGAACGTTTATGGAACGTTCTTTTTTACATTCCCTATCCTTTAACAAACTTTAACAACCATGGTACCAAAAATAAAAAAAAAATATATCAGAATCATTTTTATTGGCCATATAGACACATATTGTACAATAGAGACAACATACATATAGGCACATAAACACAATATACAAAAAACACACTATACAAATAAGACATATCAATACAAGTACACATGGAGTAGAGTGCAAATGTATTGTGCAAGATGCATATTGGAATGATAAATTATGTAATGTGTAGGTGAATGGCCAAAGTGGGGATGACCCCACGTATCAGCAGTTCAGGAGAGTGATGGCAGAGGGAAAGAAGCTGTTCTTGTGTCTGGTTGTTCTTGTGTGCAGAAATCTGTAGCGCCTGCCAGAGGGGAGGAGGCAGGAGGATGGCAGCAGTGTAGAAGATGGCCAACAGCTCTTGTGGTAGGCCATGCTTCTGCAGTTGCCGTATGAAGTACATCATCTGCTGAGCCTTTTTAAGGATGTTGGACTCCCACTTCAGGTCCTGGAAAATGATGGAGCCCAGAAATGAGTCCACCTTTGACACTGGGCTGTTAGGATATTGTGAGGGGTGGGGGAGCACTGTGGGTTCCTCCGCATCCGCTGCAGTCACCACAGGGAAGTTTTTCTGGGAGACCGCTAGAGTAGAAGTCAAAATGAAGCAAAGTTACAAGTCAAATTAAAACCTCTAATCAGCCAAGCTAAGCATAATACTGATGTGAACAATAAAATAACACCTGCCTGTTCCCGTGTTCCAAACGCTAGTTTGCTGCTCCAGCAAAAACGTACTCAACTCTGCTTTATTGTTTAAATCAGGCCCTGAGCAGCCGGGCGAGTGACTGTCCGAGGGAAGCGTAGCGTTAGATCTAGATCTAAACCAGGGAGTGCACATGATGACGGTCGCTCTAAACCGGAGCATCTTCGCCTCTCTAACAGTTTCTCCCTACTCAGTGATACACCCGCTGAGAAGCCAACTCTGGTTATTATCTCTATACTGCGACATGTGAAGCCGGCGGCCCCAGCGGCTGCGGTCATATGTGTCCCCGGGGCTGGAGCGGGCGATATAGAAACCCATCTAAAGCTGCTGGCTAAAAAGAACCGTAAATACAGTAAGATCATACTTCACGTAGGTGGTAATGGTCATAAATCGGAGATCACTAAAATTAATGTTGAGTCACTTTGTGCATACGCAAAGACAATGTCGGACTCAGTAGTGTTCTCTGGACCCCTGCCAAACCTGACCAGTGATGAAATGTACAGCCGTACTTCATCCTTCCACCGCTGGTTGTCGGGGTGGTGCCCAGCTAATGATGTGGGCTATGTGAATAACTGGAGGGCGTTCTGGGGAAAGCCTGGTCTGATTGAGAGAGACGGCATTCATCCCACCTGGGACGGTGCCGCTCTCATATCAAAAAATCTGACCGAGTTTATCAGACATAAACCATGACAACCCAAGTTTGATATTAGTAATCAGAGGGGCAGTGCTACGCGCCCCTCTGTTCTTCCGTTGGAGCAGTCGCCCACTCATAGTCTAATAAGCACGGTGTCTGTCCCCCGGCTCAGATCGGTTAAATCAAAGGTAAACAAAAGATGCGCTATACTTAACAACCTAATTAGAATTGAAATGACTGCAACGATAGAACAAAATAGGAAAATTAGATGTGGACTATTAAACATTAGATCTCTGTCTTCTAAAGCAGTATTGGTAAACGATTTGATATCAGATAATAAAATTGATCTATTTTGTCTTACTGAAACCTGGCTGGGCCATGAAGAATATGTCAGTCTAAATGAAGCCACTCCTCCCAGTCATATTAATACTCAAATTCCTAGAGGCTCAGGCCGAGGAGGGGGAGTTGCAGCCATCTTTGATTCAAGCCTGTTAATTAATCCTAAACCTAAGCTAAATTATAACTCGTTTGAGAGTCTTATTCTTAATCTTCAACATTCAAAATGGAAAACATTACAGCCAATTATATTCGTTGTTATTTACAGGGCTCCAGGTCCGTATTCTGAATTTTTATCTGAATTCTCAGAGTTTTTATCATGTTTAGTCCTTAAATCAGAAAAAGTACTTATTGTAGGTGATTTTAATATCCATGTGGACATTGACAATGACAGCATTAGTACTGCTTTCAACTCATTATTGGATTCAGTCGGTTTCAGTCAGAGTGTGCACAAGGCGACGCACTGTTTTAACCACACTCTCGACCTTGTGCTGGCATATGGTATTGAAATTGAGGATTTAATAATATTTCCGCAGAATTCGGTATTATCAGATCATTCTTTAATTACTTTCGAATTCTTACTACCTGACTATACTAAATTAGATAAAAGCTTCTACACTAGATGCCTATCTGACAGTGCTATAGCTAAATTTAAAGAAGATATTCCAACAGCATTCGACTCTATGTCATGCCTTAACATAACAGAGGACCTTTATGTTAACCTTAGTCCCTCTCAAATTGATACATTTGTAGACGGTGCTATGACCTGCCTACGGACGACTTTAGACTCTGTTGCTCCACTCAAAAAGAAGATGATGAAGCAAAGGAAACTAGCATCTTGGTATAACTCCCAAACTCGCAAATTAAAACAAATCTCGCGAAACATCGAAAGTAAATGGCGTTCCACCAAAGTGGAAGAATCCCGTTTGGATTGGCAAGAAAGTCTCAAAATCTATAGGAAGGCCCTAAGAAAGGCCAGATCAGACTATTACTCATCACTAATAGAAGAAAATAAGAACAACACAAGGTTTCTTTTCAGCACTGTAGCCAGGCTGACAGATAGTCACAGCTCTACTGAGCCATCTATTCCTCTAGCTCTGAGTAGTGATGACTTCATGAGCTTCTTTAATGATAAAATTATAACAATTAGAGATAAAATCTATCACCTTTTGACCTCAACTTCTAACGGTTCACCTTTAAACGCAGGACTGCTAGAAAGAACGACTATTCCCGACATATACTTAGACTGCTTTTATCCTATAGACCTTCAACAATTAATGTTAAAGATATCCTCAGCTAAGCCATCTACCTCTCTCTTAGACCCCATCCCAACGAGGCTACTCAAAGAAGCGTTACCCGTGGTTAACACTTCATTACTAGATAAGATCAATATGTCCTTATTAACAGGTTATGTACTGCAGTCATTTAAAATAGCTGTGATAAAACCTCTTCTAAAAAAAAACCACTCTCGATCCTGAGGTCTTAGCAAACTATAGACCTATATCTAACCTTCCCTTTCTATCCAAGATCCTTGAGAAGGTAATTGCTAATCAGTTATGTGATTTTCTACATAGCAATAGTTTATTTAATGACTTTCAATCAGGATTTAGAAAGAATCATAGCACAGAGACGGCACTGGTGAAAATTACTAACGACCTTCTAACTGCTGCAGACAAAGGACTTGTCTCCATTCTTGTTTTACTAGATCTTAGTGCTGCATTTGACACTATTGACCATACCATCCTGTTACAGAGACTGGAACACTTAGTTGGCATTAAAGGAATCGCACTAAGCTGGTTTATGTCCTATTTCTCTGAGTGATCCCAATTTGTTAACATTAACGATGTAACACTTTATATGCCAGCATCAGCTTTAGAAAACATTTCTGCAGCTCTCAACAATGAGTTGCAGATGGTATCTAATTGGGTAATTGATAATAAACTTGTCCTAAATATAGGCAAGACTAAAAGTATTTTATTTGGAACTAAATGCTCACTAAAAACAAGGCCCAGGTTGGATTTAGTACTAAATAATGTTGCTGTTGAGCAGGTACATGAAATAAAGCTTCTTGGGGTAACATTAGACTGTACTTTGTCGTGGTCAAGACATATAGATGAAGTGGTGAAAAAAATGGGGAGAAATATATCTGTAGTTAAAAGGTGTTATTCGTTTTTAAATTCATATTTAATTAAACCTGTTTTGCAGACACTAGTGTTATCACACTTAGATTACTGCTCTGTGGTTTGGTCAGGAACTACAAAGAAGAATTTAGGGAAACTACAGAGGGTTCAGAATAGAGCTGCACGTTTAGCCCTTTGTTGTACGACGAGGGCTAATGTTAACAAAATGCACAGCAAACTATACTGGTTACCGGTTGATGAGAGGTTAAAAACATCACTCCTTGGCTTTATAAATAAAATTAATTTATGGAAAACTCCAGATTGTCTGTATAGGCAACTTACTCTGAGCTCTAATGTACATGCATGAGGCATGCCGTAATTGGTAAATATATTATTCCAAAATCTAGAACAAATTCAAAACAACGTACGGTGTTGTATAGAGCTATGGTTGAATGGAACTCTCTTCCAGGTAATATTGCTAAAATTCCAAATATTATGAGTTTTAAAAAACAAATAAAAGGATTTTTTATGTTAACTTATATTGGTAGATAGAGTATATTGTATGTGTATGTAGAGGTGTGTGTGCATGTATATGTCCATATGTGAGTGTGTATATATGTATATTTGTATTTTATGAGAATTTGTTGTTTCGGTGTAGGGTTGTTTGTTTATTCATGTTATGTGTTATGTGTGGACCCCAGGAAGAGTAGCGGATGCATTTGTTGCATCAGCTAATGGGGATCCTAATAAAATAAAAATAAATAAAACGATAAACCCTCCAAGCACGCTAAAGTTAGCCATGGCGTTCCTCAAGGCTCAGTGCTTGGACCAATTCTATTTTCCTTATATATGCTTCCTCTAGGTAATATCATTAGGAAACACTCAATTAACTTTCACTGTTACGCAGACGACACCCAGTTATATCTGTCAATTAAGCCAGACGAAAGTGGTCAGTTAGCTAAACTTCAAGCGTGTATTAAAGATATAAAATCCTGGATGACCCACAATTTCCTGATGTTAAACTATAACAAAACTGAAGTTATTGTGATAGGACCAACGCACCTCTGAACTTCATTATCTAAAGATATAGCTACTCTGAATGGTATTGCCCTGGCCTCCAGCACTACTGTCAGAAATTTAGGAGTTATTTTTGATCAGGATATATCCTTCAACGCCCACTTAAAACAAACCTCAAGAACAGCCTTTTTCCATCTTCGTAACATTGCCAAAATTAGGAATATCCTGTCTCAAAACGATGCTGAAAAACTGGTCCATGCATTCGTTACTTCTAGACTAGACTACTGCAATTCCTTATCAGGTTGCTCAAATAAGTCCCTTAAGACTCTCCAGCTGATCCAGAATGCTGCAGCACGTGTTCTGACAAGAACTAAGAGAAGAGATCATATTTCTCCTGTATTAGCTTCTCTGCATTGGCTTCCTGTGAAATCTAGGATCGAATTTAAAATCCTCCTCCTGACCTACAAAGCTCTAAATGGTCAAGCCCCATCATACCTAGAAGAGCTCTTAGTACCTTATTGTCCTAGTAGAGCACTACGCTCCCAGAATGCAGAGCTACTTGTGGTTCCTAGAGTCTCTAAAAGTAGACTGGGGGCCAGAGCCTTCAGCTACCAGGCTCCTCTCCTGTGGAACCAGCTCCCACTTTGGGTTCGAGGGGCAGACACCGTCACCACATTTAAAACTGAAAACTGAAATATAGCCACTGCTAATGCTTGCTCTTGAGGGAATTACTGTAATTGTTGGGGTTTTGGAATTTATAGAGTGTGGTCTAGACCTACTCTATCTGTAAAGTGTCTCAAGATAACTCTGATACTATAAATAAAATTGAATTGTTATAACCCTGCAGATTGTCAGGTCCTGGAAGGCCTTCTTTGTCTTTCTGCCCTGCAGGCTACGGTTTTACAACGTCATTGGTTGCCACTCGCTGTAGCATGCGGCGGATGGTAGTACCTTCGGTCAAACCTCCAAAGGTTGTCAGGAAAAGTTGCTGTAAAACAAATAGAAATACAAATTACACATGTAGAAAAAGTGGAGAGCTTTTACAATCTCATTTTGTAAGAGAAGTCAGTTCAGTTATAATGATATTTGAATTTATGCAATGATATAGTGTTATCTTAGAGCAAGGTAGGGCCACTTAATTACCATTTTGTGTTTCCTCTCTCTATGCTGTTACATTACACAATCGCTAAAAAAGAAACTTACACGCAGGTGGTGGAGGCTGACCTGAAAAAAGGCAGGAAGAGACAAACGCATCAAAACAGTCACATGATATGAGTGTCAGTAGTTCCATGGTAGGAAATATGACTCTGATTTCCTAAAAGCATGCATAAATGTTCTTAAAACTTTCTACCACCGATGTGTTGCCCTTTTGATGTATACCCTCCTGTTTTTACCTCTTATGAGTTTCTCCTAATGTCAGCAATTGATTTTTAATTTGCCAGTTGAGGTGGTTCAGGCATCTGGTAAGGATGCCCCCTGGGCCCCTCCCTAGGGAGGTGTTCCAGGCACGACCAGCTGGGAGGAGGCCTCGGGGAAGACCCAGGACTAGGTACAACCACAACATCATGAAACTGTAACGTATTTCACTTACTTCACTTTTCGTGAGCTCGTGAAGCCGCGTAGTATAGGTCCATAGACCGTTAAAGAAAGTAGGTCATGTATCGAACACGGAAGTCAGGACAGGACTTCAATCAGTCACCTGAAAGCAGAGGCACTGTCTTCCCCCTACTGGCGTGTGGGTGTAACGGTTGGATTTGTACACTGGAGCACTGGTACACTGTAAGTTAAATGAAAGAAGTGAATTTTCTTAGTTGTGAAAATAGTTCTATTGATAGATTCTTGTTTTAAGTATTTTCACCTAATACAGTTAAAAATCGAAATCAAGCACAAAAGTATTGTTTTTATCAAAATTGATATCAGCCTAAAAATAAATATATTCTCTTGCTATGCTGTTTATCTTACTTAGATTTTAGAAGACCAATCATTTTTGAGTGAATCTAAATCAAGTGTCTGCAAACCTTTTTATATGCTTCTTCAAACACTTAGATGGAACTGGTATAAATAAACCTTTCAAAACCGCACTCAAAACAATCAAAAACAACCAAACGGGAATGTTGTGTGCAGGTACAGTGCAACCACAGGAGAATGTTTCAGTTGGTTGGTTCCCATAACGTTTATGGAACGTTTGGTTCGAACTAACCTTTAGGGAAACAAAAACGTTCCCCAACGTTCCCTAAACGTTCTGCATTAGTGGGGTTACAGGATGTAGCATGGCACAGCTGAGCATAGCTGTAGGGCACTGCAGGGCGTTACAGGATGTAGCAGGACGCAGCAGATTTTGGTGCGGCCCTAATCCAAGGAAACATGCTGGGCAAAAACAAAACGTAAGGACTCCGGGGAATAAGCTTCCCAGAGCTAGTTTAGTAACAAGCATTTCTGGGACATGGATACACACAGATGGAAAGAGAGAGGAGAGAGACGCTCAGTGTGTCAAAGGAAGTCCCCCAGCAGTCTAAAACTATAACAGCATAACTGAGAGAGACTGGTTAAGAAGAGGAGCCTGGTTGGGCTAGAACTCTCCCCAATCGATCGGGATGTACTGGCCTGCCTCCCTCTATTTTTATTATATTATTGATTATATGGTAGATGAATCTGACGACTATGAAGAGAGCAGGTGGGCCGGGCTTGGCGGAAGACGCAACTCCTCACTCCCTAACTATAAGCTTTATCGAAGAGGAGAGTTTTAAGTTTTAACTTTATTTTGTTGTTTTTTTTTATTTATTTTTTTTGGATGAAATTATATAATTATGCTATATATTCAACAACAACAAAACTGATGCGTGAAATAAAGCTGTTTTCACACATATGCCTACAGGTAATTCACTTCTCGTTCCTTGCTAAAAGTTCAAATCATTTTAACTTTATCACGCAACCTTGCCCCTATTTTCACCTGTTGCTGAGTAACGTACATTAACATCCCATGGTCTCTTGAATGTAGCATACCTGTAGCAAGCTCCTTCGTAGTAACTAGCCGTAAAAAAAAAAACATCGAAGAGGTGCTCCGGGCTACAGAGTGGCAATTGCTAGTTGTTTAAGCTGCTACAAACCTCTGTCACAGCTCGGTTGTATCAGCAGCATTTAGTAGATTTGTTGAGCCACAACAGAGTTCCTCAACACCGCCTCTGATGCCCCGCATGGTGCTCCTTCAGGTCAGCGGTAGCTGCTGGTTCAGTTATCTTAGAATAGGTGACTCTCAGCCGGGGACAGAGCACCGCGAGATGCCGGCCATTTCGGCGGAGATTAAGGTTAAGTAAGTAATGAAACCGCTAGTTAAGAAAATAACTAATGGTAGTCCCTGTCGCTGCCATGTTGTTTGTGTATCTCTATGGAAAACGCGAGGGGAGGGCTGAGCCCGTTCGGAGCTACGGGAGCCCAGAGGGGAGCGTCGGCAGATGTTAAGGAGAAAACCGATTTTCATTTTAACAAATCAACGTTTACTACACATTCGAGTTAATCGATAAAATTGATTTATCACCCAGCCCTACTGGAGAGTCTTAAGGAACTTATTTGAGCATCCTGATCATAAGGAATTACAGTAGTCCAGCCTGGAAGTAACTAATGCATGGACTAGTTTTTCAGCATTGTTTTGAGACAGGATGTGCCTAATTTGTTATGTTACGAAGGTGAAAAAAGGCTGTTCTTGAAGTTTGTTTTAAGTGGGCGTTAAAGGATATATCCTGATCAAAAATAACTCCTAGATTTCTGACAGTAGTGCTGGAGGCCAGGGCAATACCATCCAGGGTAGCTATATCTTTAGATAATGAGGTTCGGAGGTGTTTAGGGCCCAGCACACTTCAGTTTTGTTTGAGTTTAACATCAGAAAATTGTAGGCCATCCAGTTATATCTTTAACGCATACTTGAAGTTTAGCTAACTGGTTTCATCTGGCTTGATAGGTATAATTGGGTGGCATCCGCATAACAGTGAAAGTTAATTGAGTGTTTCCTAATAATATTGCCTAGAGGAAGCATATATAAGGAGAATAGAATTGGTCCAAGCACTGAGCCTTGTGGAACGCCATGGCTAACTTTAGCGTACCTGGAGGATTTATTGTTTACATTAACAAATTGAAATTGATCAGAGAAATAGGATTTAAACCAGCTTAGTGCGATTCCTTTAATGCCAACTAAATTTTCCAATCTCTGTAACAGGATGGTATGGTCAATAGTGTCGAATGCAGCACTAAGATCTAGTAAGACAAGTACGGAGACAAGTCCTTTGTCTGAAGCAGTTAGAAGGTCGTTAGTCATTTTCACCAGTGCTGTCTCTGTGCTATGATGCTTTCTAAATCCTGACTGAAAGTCCTCAAACTATTGCTATGTAGAAAATCACATGATTAGCTGATTAGCCACTACCTTCTCAAGGATCTTGGAGAGAAAGGGGAGATTAGATATACAGTAGGTCTATAGTTGGCTAAGACCTCAGGATCAAGGGTGTTTTTTTTCAGAAGGTTTTATCACTGCTACTTTAAATGACTGCGGTACATAACCTGTTAATAAAGACATATTGATCATATCTAGTAATGAAGTATTAACCATGGGTAACACTTCTTTAAGTAGCCTCGTTGGGATGGGGTCTAGGAGACAGGTAGATGGCTTAGCTGAAGAGACCTTTAACATTAATTGTTGAAGGTCTATAGGATAAAAGCAGTCTATGTATATGTCAGATCTTGTCATTCTTTCTAGTAGTCCTGTGTGTAAAGGTGAACCGTTAGAAGTTGAGGGCGAAAGGTGATGAATTGTATCTCTAATTGTTTTAATTTTATCATTAAAGAAGCTCATGAAGTCGTCACTACTAAGAGCTATAGCAATAGATGGCTCAGTACTATCTGTCAGCCTGGCTACAGTGCTGAAAAGAAACCTTGGGTTGTTCTTATTTTCTTCTATTAGTGATGAGTAGTAGTCTGATCTGGCATTTCTGAGGTTCTTGCTAATGTAAACGAGATTCTTTGGTGGAACGTCATTTACTTTCAAGTTTTCGCGAGATTTTTTTTAAATTTGAGAGTTTGGGAGTTATACCAAGGTGCTAGTTTCCTTTGCTTCATAGTCTTCTTTTTGATAGGAGCAACAGAGTCTAAAGTAGTCTGTAGCGAGGCCGTGGCACCATCTACACAATTATCAATTTGGGAGGGACTAAAGTTAACATAAAGGTCCTCTGTTTTATTAAAGCATGGCATTGAGTTAAATGCTGTTGGAATAGCTTCCTTAAATTTAGCTATAGCACTGTCAGATAGGCATGTAAAATAGCTTTTTGGCTAATTCTGGCACACTGTAAATTTGTTTATGTATTATTAGTGTGCATTGTCCCTGTTAAATAAACCTGAAATAAATCTAGTGTAGAAGCTTTTATCTAATTTCCTATAGTCGGGTAGTAAGAATTCGAAAGTTATTAAAAAATGGTCTGATAATAAAGGATTCTGCGGGAATACTATTAAATCTTTAATTTTTTCGATGCCATATGCCAGCACAAGGTCGAGGGTGTGGTTAAAACAGTGAGTGGCCTCATGCACGCTGACTGAAACCAATTGAATCTAGTAGTGAGTTGAAAGCAATACTAAGGCTATTGCTGTCAACGTCCACATGGATATTAAAATCACCTACAATAAGTACTTTTTCTGATTTAAGGACTACACATGATAAAAACTCAGAGAATTCAGATAAAAAATCTGAAAATGGACCTGGAGCTCGGTAAACAACAACAAATATAATTGGCTGTAATGTTTTCCATTTTGGAAGTTGAAGATTAAGAACAAGGCTTTTAAACGAGTTATAATTTAGTTTAGGTTTAGGATTAATTAACAGACTTGAATCAAATATGGCTGCAACTCCCCCTCCTTGGCCTGAATCTCTAGGAATTTGAATATTGTTATGACTGGGAGGAGTGGCTTTATTTAGACTAACATATTCTTCATGGCCCAGCCAGGTTTCAGTAAGACAGAATAGATCAATTTGATTATCTGATATCAATTTGTTTACTAGTACTGCTTTAGAAGACAGAGATCTGATATTTAATAATAATTTAAAACACATTTTCCTATTCTAATAATAATTCCAATTAGGTTGTTAAGTATAGCCCCTCTTTTGTACTCCATAAAATTTCTTCAAAGTTGGCAGGTCTGGTAAAAACATCTGTCTGTATTTGATTTTGTTTCCTGCAGATGTTGAGCTGCTATCGGTTAAAGAAGATGTTCCCCCTGAGCAGCAGGAGTGTAGCTCCAGTGTGGACCAGCAGGAGCCAGAGCCCCCCCCACACATTAAAGAGGAACAGAAGGAACTGTGGAGCAGTCAGGAGGGAGAGCAGCTTCAAGGGCTGAAGGAGAAGTTCCCATTCATTCCTGGCCCTGTTAAGAGTGAAGATGATGAAGAGAAAGTCCAGTCCTCACAGCTTCATCAAAGAAAAACTCAACACATGGAAACAGAAGCTGATGGAGAGGACTGTGGAGGACCAGACCCAGCCAGGAACTCACATCCACTTTTACAACCAGAGACTGAAGAAGAAGAAGACTCTTCTGAACCTGAGACTGATGACAGTGCTGATTGGAAGGAGACCAGAGAACCTCAGTCAGCTTTAAACTCTCTGAAACATGATTCAAGACGTAAGAAACGATTCAGCTGCTCGGAGTGTGGGAAAAGATTTGTCTTCAAGTATAGTCTGAACGGACACATGATGACTCACACAGGAGAAAAGCCTTTTAGCTGCTCTGTGTGTGGGAAACGATTTGGTGAAAGGCGACATCTGAACAGACACATGATTTCTCAGACAGAAGAAAAACATTTTAACTGCTCTGATTGTGTGAAAATATTTGGCCACAAGGTAGATATGGAGAGACACATGGTAGTCCACACAGGGGAGAAACCTTTCAGCTGCTCTGAGTGTGATAAAGCTTTCGCTGAACGTGGAACCCTGAAGAAACACATGGTAACTCACACAGGAGAAAAGCCTTTCAGCTGCTCAGTTTGTAATAAATCTTTTACAGAGAGAGGAAGTTTACAGAGACACATGGTAGTCCACACAGGAGAGAAACCTTTCAGCTGCTCAATTTGTAATAAATCTTTTACAGAGAGAGGAAGTTTACAGAGACACATGGTAGTCCACACAGGAGAGAAACCTTTCAGCTGCTCAATTTGTAATAAATCTTTTACAGAGAGAGGAAGTTTACAGAGACACATGGCAGTCCACACAGGAGAGAAACCTTTCAGCTGCTCAATTTGTAATAAATCTTTTACAGAGAGAGGAAGTTTACAGAGACACATGGTAGTCCACACAGGAGAGAAACCTTTCAGCTGCTCAATTTGTAATAAATCTTTTACAGAGAGGGGAAGTTTACAGAGACACATGGCAGTCCACACAGGAGAGAAAAGATTCAGCTGCAGTGTTTGTAACAAAAGATTTGCCTGGCGTTCTGATGTCAAAACCCATAAATGTGCTGGTCCGATGGAGACAGAAGCTGATGGAGAGGACTGTCAGTTTTTCCCACAGAATTAGATTCCATTTGTGGTGGTAGCTGACCCGGGGTGGGGGTCAGAAAGAGGTGCAGACTTCTTATATTATTTGTACTGCAAATATTTGTATACAAAATTCTGTAAGTAACAATTCAAATTTTTAAATTTAATGGTATAATGCAGTAAGGCACATGTGTCAAACTCGAGGCCCACGGGCCAAATCTGGCCCCTCGCAGATTTTGATCCGGCCCGCATATCAATTTAGGTTCACAATAAATCTTGGCCAGCCTAGTTTTTGTAGCTTTTTCAATGTTTTCTCAATTTTTCTGAAGTTTTTGTCACTTTGGCAGACACTTCTGGTGCCTTTTTTTTCCCACTTTCTCCGATGTTTTTTGGGCCTTTTCTGGCGGGGGTTTTTCCAATGTTTTTGTTGCTTTTTTTCTTTGTTGCTTTTCTCTTTGATGGCTAAGTTACTTTTTTGGGGCTTTATGTCGACCAAGCTTTAAGTGAGAAGGCTATATGAGACACAATAATCCAGTAAAAGATCCTTGACTTTTTCGATGAAATAAAAGCATGTGAATAAACTAAACATGTCCGGCCCTTGATGTGATTCTTAGTTTCCAGTGTGGCCCTTAGTGAAACTGAGTTTGACACCTCTGCATTAAGGGAAGACTGCTTTCGCATCTGACAGCAAAGTCCAGTTCATTAGATTAATATGAACCATACCTACAAACTAGTCGCTTTTCGGTGAAAATCACCGTTTTGAATGGGAAAATGTCATCTACGTGAATTGTGTAGATCCGAAGAGTTTTTATTTGGGGGGGATGCCTCAACGACCGTTATCTACCAGACCAAATAGAAATGCGGATTTCGGTGCCTTATTTAGGTGCCACTTAAATGCCTGGGCATCTCTCTGATGCTCTGAAAACGGACGTTCGAGGGAACTTAAACATTGCCGCACGGGACGCTAGTCAACACTACACTTAGCAGCAAGTAACATTAGCCTACCGCGGCTAGTTAACACTACACTCGACAGCAGGTAACGTTACCCTATCGTTAGCTAGCAGCTGGAGTAAACCCGGTTAAAATACTGACAGCTAAACGGTGTAAAAGTGTGTCTGTATTTCACTTTTGGATGATTCCAACAACAGTCTGCTGCTGCCTTTGTCTGAACAACAACACAGATGTTTCAACACAGATGTTTCTCCTCCCTCTCAGAGGGAGGAGAAACTCATTTCCTCATTCATTCAGTCTGTATCAGGCGCATTTTAATGCAGGTTGTTATCTGCATGAATAAAAAAATGTATTGGTTTATATTAGGCAGACTATAAAAAATGTTTTTTCTCAAACATGTCATTTCCTTTTGTCGACGATCCCTTGATGAAAAAGCTGTATTAATTCAGAGAGTTTACGTCGGGAGATGATATTGAGTCCCGACTATAGATGTATTTTCATTTCCACATAACCGATTTGAGAGGTGTTTTTTATCACAGTCTATTAGATATGTAGATACCTTATCCTTCCACTAGTTCAACATCGTGGACAGGCTTTAACATCCCAGCAGATTCTTTGTGTCGCATTACATTTTTTGCAAACGGCAGTTTTCTTTATAACAGTAGCGGATCATAATGTAATAGTAAAGCCACTGTAGCCTATGTAGAGCCATCAGAAAAGTGACTCGCTCTGAAACGTTTTTTAAACGTTTTTGTAGTGTTCCCTGGACACACACCAGTGAGAGCTGTGGTGTATTTTGTAGCGATGCTGCGTTGCTGTGTGGAAAGGAATCCGTCGACACTGTTTCTTGATTATAAAGGTTTATTTACATCAAAGAAATCAGCATCATGTACAAGCTCTGCAGAGCTCGGAGAGGACCTGTTTTCCCAATTCTCCAGTGGTCACTCTAAAGTTCTTTGTGTGTGGACCACATGTGTATATTCCATGAATTGGGGTGGGATCGATAACTGACCAATGGCTTCATGCCAACTGGCTCTGTCCTGGAGGGCCCCATTGATAACACTTTTCCAGATGTGTCTTCTGAAAGTAGGCTAAAGTTCATCACTTCTAGCTACATATAGAGAGTTCAGATATGGCCTAAATACAAGTTATAGAATGATCAGAATAAAGTAGGATGTTAATATACCTCAGAGCTATTAAAAAGAAATAAATGATTATACATTATAGTTCTGTTAATGATCACGGTGCTGCAGCCTCAGAATGGGATTAGTAGTAGTTTACTGTTTCGCCCGCAGGATTGCACCTGAATAAAATTATAGGTGTAGCCTACAATTACATTTTTCACCAGTAGCCTAATATTATAAGTTAACTGTGATTAAATATGGGAATTTTTTCCCTTATTAATAAAAAAAGCAAAGGGTGGCTACTTTGAAGAATCTAAAATATAAATGTCTTATATTTTAGATTCTTCAAAGTAGCCACCCTTTGCTTTGTTTGTTTTCAGTTATTTCACTTTTTTGTTAAGTACATAATTCCATATGTGTTCATTCATAGTTTTGATGCCTTCAGTGAGAATCTACAATGTAAATAGTCATGAAAATAAAAAGGAAACACATTTTAATGAGGTGTGTCCAAACTTTTGGCCTGTACTATATATATATATATATATATATATATATATATACCCCGTACGCACACATAAGTCGGCGCGATGTAATCAAAATACGGCAGGGATACGTAGGATATTGCTTGTTTGCTCACTTGCACGACGTCGCTGCTCTACATTTCAGCGACATGTAGCCGCTCTTTCAGCGACGTGTGTGTGTGTGTGTACACAAAAACCGGTCAGTATAGGACACAGAAAATTACTTGAAATTCCCCTTGGGGATCAATAAAGTATCTATCTAAATAGCTTTACTAAATTTAATTGCGAGTAAAAAATGCGAGAATAAAGCAGTTAAAACAGTTAAGTATACAGACAGAAAGTTTAATAACACGGTATTCACAGTATTGCACAGAGTAGTTATTGATATTGCATAATAAGGTGTACATTGATGTTGCACGTGAGTAAATTGTAGGGGTGGGAATCACCAGAGGTACCACGATACGATATTATCACGATACTTAGGTCACGATACGATATTATTGCGATTTTAAACATATTGCGATATTCTGCAATATATTGCAATTTATTACCTTTTTTCCAACTTCATTATTATGTCCCCAAAGGAAAACTTTGTCAACATCTGTTTGTTCATCTCACATGAATTTTATTGCTGTAAAATGTGACTGTCAAGCTAACTAACTAACCAACACTTTCATGAATATGTTATAAATGTTGTATACACCTGGCAAACTGAACTGTTTGCATTTTTAATTAAGGTGGACTAGACTGTAATACAAACAGGTATGCACTGCTGTGCTACTACAGGTATTTTTTACAATGCAACTTGTACAAAAAAAGTTGTGCAGGCCCTTCAGCCCCTAGGGAATTAGAAAGGCAATAACAGTTAAATTAAAATAAAACATGTAGCCTTACATTCAAATAAAATGTTAAAATTAAATAAATTGCAACATGTACTGTTTAAGTAAACAAAATGGGCTACTGTTTGCTGCCAACCTTGGTACTAAAAAAAAGTTCAAAAACATTTGGACAGTGAAGGAATGTCAGCATTCTTGCTCAGAAACAGGAGCTGATCAACATGCTCTGAGCTCAGAGTGCTCCTTTGTGCTGTGACAATGTCTCCAGCCGTCGAGAAGACCCTTTCGGCTGAGACGCTAGTACCTGGGATACAAAGGTATCTTTTTGCCAGCTTGGCCAGGAAAGGATAGACTCGCTCATGTGATTTCCACCAGCTTAGAGGCTCTTCTGTGAGTGACAGTGGTGTGACCTCCTGGTATCTTTTCACTTCCTCCTCAGCTATGGCAGTTAATGATTTTGTTGGGGCTCCAACATCACCATAAGTCTGACCAAGTAAGTCTGTTAGCCCACATGACTTCCTCATCTTGGCTGGTCCGGGTTCCTCTTCAGTATAGCCAGGTTCCTCATGATGCTCCTGGACTTCTGGCTCAGAGATGGTCTGCTGCCTAATTTCTTCCTGTAGAATTCACACACACACAGTAGGAGAGAATAAATATGTACTGTATCTTTAATTAAGTATGCAGAAAATGTTGTTTATATTTGGTAATTTATAGTTTCTTTATTTTTTTTAATCTTTACTAATACGACTACAATATTAGTAGAGAGTGACATGTCGGTTAAAAAGTATTCTGCTTCTATTATTTAAATGTTTGATTACCTGAAGGGTTACTGCCTCGGCAACCACTCTGGCAAAGGTTTCCTGTCTCTCCTCTTGGGACAGGAATGGCAGGGTTTTAAACCGGGGGTCCAGGGATGATGCTGTGTAGAGTGTGTTCTTCTCTGCTGCACTGGCATATCTCTTTTTAAGATCTTGACTGATGCTTTGTTTGACGTCTCTGATTAGCGCTGTGTCACCAATGTTGTCCTGTGTGTCATGTAACAACTGTGCGAGCAGCGGTGCGACGAGTGAGAGAGTAGGATTCTTTTCCTCAGACATAACGGTTGTCGCCACTTGCATCAACTTCAATGCTCGCACAATTTCTTCAGCGTTCCCAATATCAGACTCATTCAATGTGAAGACATCTGTGCTACTCTTTCTTACTTCGGGAGACAACAGCGCTGCACAAACAGCAGGCTGTTGTTCAAGAAACCGCAGTTGCATTTCATAAGCACTGTTCCATCTCGTGCTGACATCAGTCTTCAGTTTATGGGTCGGGAGCTGTAACATCATCTGTTTTTTCTCTAAAGCGTGGTTTGCCACCGTGCTTCTGTTGAAAAAGCTGGTTATTCGCCGTACTCTCCCCATGAGCCTGGACACTGCTGGCAGATTTAACGCGCGCTGCGACGCCAGATTCAGCGTGTGCGCGAAACACTTGACGTGGAGGTGTCCCGCTAACTGAACGGCAACGGCCATGTTAGAAGCGTTGTCGGTGACAACCACCAGGTTTTTGTCTGCAATCCCCCATTCCCGTGCTGCATTTTGCAGAAGGTTAGCAATGTTTGCCCCGGTGTGACTTTCGTGTACTGCTCTAGTTTGGAGAACGTGAGACAGCAGTTGCCAGTCTTCTGTGAGATAATGAGCTGTAATAGTCACATAGGAATCCACTGCCCGTGACGTCCATGCATCACAAGTTAATGCAACACGTTCTGCTGGTTTCAAACTTTGCTGAACTTTAAGCTTAACTTCTCTGTAGAGCTTGGGTACGGCTGTATCCGTGAAAAAACGGCGCGACGGAGTCACGTACCTTGGTTCCAGTGTTTTTAGCAAGTGACAAAATCCCTCATTTTCCACAACGTTGTATGGACGCAGGTCTTTGCACATGAAGTAGGCGATGGCTTGAGTTATTTTCTTAGCTCGCTCTGAATTGGGAGGTAGCTTTGTCAAGTTGGCGTGTGTCCAGTGTTGGTTGGTTTTTCGGCGGAGCTGGTTTAGCATTAGCTTTACCGTCCTCGGCTAACGCTAACTCTGGATGGTGGCGTGTGAGATGAGCCCTCATGTTCGTGGTATTCCCTGAGTATTTTATTTGCATACGACACTCCTTGCAAATCCCATGTCTCATATCCATCTCAGTTGTCCCCTCCTTGTTAAAAAATCCGAAAAAAGTCCAAACACTTGATTTAAACGCCGATGGTGCATTTCTAATTTCTTTCTCTGACGCTGCCATGTTTATTTTATCTACATCCTCCTGCACGCTGACAGTCACCCCGCTGACCTCACCAGAAAACAACCCGCGCCATCTGGTGGACTGAATAAGCAATTGATTTTATTATTCTACTACCAAAAAGTTAAATTCTCATGTGCAATTTAAATAATAAAAGATCGATACTTGGCGTCTGTGTATCGATACAGTATTGCCACGGGAAATATCGCGATACTATGCTGTATCGATTTTTTCCCCCACCCCTAGTAAATTGTCACATATGCGGGTGGTCTACTTGGAGCAGTGTTGATTATAAAGTCTGACAGCAGCAAGAAGGACGTGGTATCGCTCCTTCACTGCACGTTAGGGTTACATTTGAATACAAAATGTAACCTAAGTACAACTTTCAAAGGGTTAACATATTTACTGTTGATAGATGGATATGATTTAATAATTTAGGTCAGATCATGAGTAAATATGATGTCTCCTTTCACTGCTACGCGGATGACACGCAGTTGTATCTTCCCTTACAACCAACTGTCCCTGCGGCTGTTGAAAGGCTGGCAGAGTGTTTTGGGGAGATTAAAAGGTGGAGGTCGGCAAATTTTTTATGTCTAAATGAGTCAAAACCTGAAATGATTTTATTCGGCCCTTCAGAGTCCGCTAATATATCGTAAATTGAATTAGGCACACTATCCCCCTATCTGATGAATCAAGTAAACAACTTAGGTATAATCTGCGATAGTGCACTGAAATTTGATAAACAGATAAATCAAGTAGTCAAAATGAGTTTCTTCCAGTTAAGACTAATCCCTACAATTAAGCCTTTTGTAACATGGAAGGACCTGGAAAAGATAGTGCATGCGTTTATTTTCACAAGATTGGACTATGGTAATGCATTGTACTATGGTGTTCATCAGAAAACCTTAAACAGACTGCAACTAGTCCACAGAGGTGGGTAGAGTAGCCAAAAATTGTACTCAAGTAAAAGTACTGTTACTTCAGAATAATATGACTCAAGTAAAAGTAAAAAGTAGTCATCCAAATAATTACTTGAGTAAGAGTAAAAAAGTACTCGTTGAAAAAACTACTCAAGTACTGAGTAACTGTTGAGTAACTTCTGATTTATTTTTTAACATAAGCATTCAATCAGACGGACAAAAATACTAAATAATCATCTTTAGGCAAATTATAGTTCATCCAATCAATAAAATAAATTTAAAAAAAATTAATTACAAAATAGCTTCAATTAAAATAATCCAGGTAAATTCAAGTACTTAAAAAATATTAATACATAAAAATAAATAAGCACAAGTAACACAAATTTCCAAACATACTTTTTTTTACCAGGCTCTGCAGGCAGAACTAGAACAAGGTAATGGAGCTGCTGTTTGGCACTTTTACTAATATATATATATAATATAAGGTAACCATGCTTTCATTATGAGGCCAGAGGCCTGGACTATGAAGCAAGATTTGGGGTTAACGAGGTAACTTCAGGTTCACCAGGGTTTTCTTTATCACGAAGAAGGATCACTTGTTACCGGGTTCAATCGCCGTGGTAACTCATGCTGGACGCCTAACCTGGTCGGGAGCAGGTTAAGTTGGAGATCAGAGATCAACCGGTGTTAAAGCACCGGCTACTGACCGATCAATACTCGATTGATAACGGCATCACCGTTCTTATAGAAGACCAGGCGGAGCTCGGTGCGGAGAGAGAGAGAGAGAGAGAGAGAGAGAGAGAGAGAGAGAGGGGAGAGAGAGAGAGAGAGAGAGAGAGAGAGAGAGGGAGAGAGAGAGAGAGAGAGAGAGAGAGAGAGAGAGAGAGAGAGAGAGAGGGAGAGAGAGAGAGAGAGGGAGAGAGAGAGAGAGAGAGAGAGAGAGAGAGAGAGAGAGAGAGAGAGAGAGAGAGAGACGGGGGAAGAGTGCGCCCATAAAAGTTAAAACATTTAGAGACCGACAACGCCGTAAACATTCCCTGATGGGTATATTTCTGAAATATATAGATTTGAATGGGAGGGAATTACATATCGGCTATTTCTCTGCTTCTTGAGCCAATGCGCACAGCGGTTTGAATTATGTTTTTTATATTTTTTGGAATACAAACAATGACGCGTAGAATACCAAAGAAGTAAAAAGAAAAGTAACGAGCTCATTGTAGCCTAATGTAGTGGAGTAAGAGTACAGTTTCTTCTTCACAAATCTACTCAAGTAAAAGTAAAAAGTATAGTGATTTACTATACTACTCCTAGAAGTATAATTTTTTCAAAAACTTACTCAAGTAAATGTAACGGAGTAAATGTAACCCACCTCTGTTAGTCCAAAATGCGGCCGCAAGGCTATTGACAGGCACTCGGAAAAATGAACATATCACTCCTGTATTAAAAGAACTACACTGGTTGCCGGTTTTCTACAGGATTAATTTTAAGATACTTTTATTTGTTTTTAAAAAGCACTACATGGCACTGCTCCGACATATATAGCCGATCTAATCCAGGTGAATAAACCAAAGAGAGCACTTCGCTCCGAGTCATTAAATCTCTTGGTAGTCCCGCGGACGTACAGGAAAATGAGAGGGGATCGCTCTTTTGCGGCCGTTGCTCCCAGGCTGTGGAATAGTTTACCTCCTTATATCAGGGAATGCTCCTCTCTTATAGTTTAAAAAGAGTTTAAACGACATTTGAAAGCTTACTATTTCACTCTGGCTTTTGATCATTTATGAGTGCTGTGTTAATGATGTGATAGGATTTTAGTAGTATTTACTAGTGGCAAGGTCCAGAATTTAAATGTCTTGAAGATTGTTTTACTTTATTTCTTGTACAGCACTGTGGTCAACTTTTGTTGTATTAATATGTGCTTTATAAATAAATTGAACATTGAACATAATAGTTTATTACCTACCCGTTTGAAGTCTGTGTAGGTCTTTGGCTTCCTCTTTTCTGGAATCATTAGTGCCTCTTCCTCTTAGCAGGCCAATTCAGCAGTGGTCGTCAAATCAGTTTTCAAACTCTTTTCTGTTATCTGAAAGAGATTAATATACAGAGGTAATTAATAATTCAAGTACAATGTAATAGATAGAGAAAGTCTAGGAACCCTTGAACACACAGGGAGGGGGTTGAAAAATAGAGCAACAAATAAGAATCATAAGTGGCACTGTGCCTGCCTCTGATTCTGATTACAGGTGTGTAATTTGCATCATGCAACAAACTAATATGACAATAACATATCTGACTCTTTTCACTTGTTGATCAGGCTATTTTTGTGGTAGAGTGTCCTTCAACTCTGCAATGCCTTCTCTCACAACTCCTGCCTACGTTTTCTGATCTTCCACTATACAGCATACCAACATAAAAACAGACACACTATGTGAAAGCTACTATCAAAAAATACTGCTGTTTTGTGAGGATGCAGTATTTTTAGTATTGCAAACTATTGTTTTTCAATGAACACGATGTATTTCTGACATTTTGTAGAAGATGGTGATATTCTTAGCAAGAACCACCTTTTTAATGAGGGATAACTAGTGAAACAAACAACAAACAACAGTCTACCAAAGTTACCCTTGCTATAAACATGAAATGGAAGAGTACCAATCAAATTATTGTGATATTGATAATTGTATTGATCTCAATGTCAAATGTGATTCAATATGTCCATCGAACATGTTTAGTCCCTGTTGATGCCCATTATAAACCGCTAATATCAGTTTTATGTAATATTAGCTAGGCTTATGGTCAATTTAGCTTCAACAAAAAGTAAAACAAAGTTTAGTGACTGGACAGTAACTACATTAAGCTAACGCTAGCTAGAAGGAGACCAGAGAACCTCAGTCAGATTTAAACTCTCTGAAACATGATTAAAGACATAAGAAAACATTCAGCTGCTAAAAGTACTTTCTGAACAGTTGAAATATTTAGCGTAACAATGATCCACATTTTAGAGACCAAACTACTAAGATTGTTTATCTCCAGAAGAATCTAATCCAATTTATTCAGCTGTTGGGTTCTTTGCGACAATTTTTTTTACGTTTCAGTTTGGAGTTTTTCTTCCTTCAACAGACTGACTGATGAAATGATGAAATGGAGAGAACTGTTGGATGTTGGATATGTGTAATCATTATTGATTTGACTATTGTTTCAGGACCATCAGACCTGCAGCAAGAATCATTTTTATTGTTCAATATATTCTTCTATTATTCTGTTTCTTATTAAAGTACTTCAGAGACAAACGTGGGTCACTTTGTAACACACGTTATAATGCTCGCCTAGCTGCTAGCAGGGCATGCCCTCATACTCTGCTTCTGACTGGCTAGTAGTCCTTACCTAGGTACTGTCAGGGCACGCCCTCATACTCTGCTTCTGACTGGCTAGTAGTCCTTACCTAGGTACTGTCAGGGCACGCCCTCATACTCTGATTCTGACTGGCTAGTAGTCCTTACCTAGCTACTGAGCATGTGCGACTCCCAACAAAGATGGAACAGAAGTGAGATGTCTCACTCTGTAGCTAAAACAGAGAGCTCAACACACAGGGTGAAAAGAGGAGCTGCAGTAATGTGCAGTACAACAAAAATATGGTGTTTTCTGAAAATTAAACCATGTAAACCTATTCTGGTACAACCTCTAAATACAATTATGAACCTGAAAATGAGCATAATATGGGCACTTTAAATTATATTTCTATGAGAAAAACATTTCAACAACCCGAGCTGGGAACTGATGCGTGGGCTTCAACAATTAATCAGAATATAATCAGAATCACACTGACCGACTGGCAGGAGGCACCATATTTGTTAGGAGGCTAAATGTGTCAAAGTACCATTTTAAATAAAATATTTTGGTGCTGCAGAGAAGTTGTTTGGTACAAATCTCTGCAAAAACCACACTTTCCAGGTGTAACGGAGTTAAAAATGCACTTCATTAGTTCTAATTTCCAATTGATGTTTCATTTAATTGTAATCATTTTAATCATTATCTAATGATTTGTTGGGTATTTGTGAATTTCATTTTATTGAGTTTAATTTATTTATCAAATGCTATTGTTTCCCGGCGGAGATGTTGTTCCTCATTGCGCCTCTTTTGTACCTCCGGAGTTGCCGTAGCTTCCGTCTTCTCCTCACAATACCGTTCTATATTGCTGAGGTAGGTTGTGTGTGAAATGCTGCTGCGCTATTTTGTTGTTTTCTTTGATAATTGTGTTGTGACCCTTCGCTACTTAGTGCCTCTAAGCTAATCTGATATTAATTAAGCTGTTTAGTGCCGTTGTGCGTTTAGATATGGGTTTAAATGATGCTTTGTTTAACTTTTTCTTTTCACGCCATTTTTGCGCTGTTTTGTGCAGTGTAAATAACGGAGGCTCAGTGGTCCAGTTTGAGTATGTAAATTCTGTTATTAAATGTTTAGGAGCAGAGGTGCAAATGGAGAGAAAACGGTAGACCAGAAGCAATCAATGTTTTATTGTCTTCTGCAGGTATGTGTATTTCTTTGTTACACTTTTTTTTGTTATCTGTGCAGTCCCCAAACCCACGTACTGTTTAACTTTGCCCACTGAAACTGTTAAAGTATAAAATGTTGGTTCTCATGTTTGTCACATTAACTGTTACAATTCAAGTAAGGTTTCTAAGTGTGTTTTAGTTGCCCCTGTTGGCTGGTGGTGTACATATTGGCAGTTGAGTGAGATATATATATATATATATATATATATTATACCATGTTGTTTTTGTGTATGTGTCACTCGGACAATACCGTTCTATATTGTTGAGGAGCAGAGGTGCAAATGGAGAGGAAACGGTAGACCAGAAGCAATCAATGTTTTATTGTCTTCTGCAGAATAAATCTTGGAAAATCATCAGCTGTGGTTGTCCTTCTCTTCACGCCCTGACCAAGTCTGTTACACAATGAAAATAAAAACAATGGTGTAAAAATAATGGTTCTCTCTACAGCGTGATTTATACTTCTGTGTTAAATCTACACCGTGGCTATGTACGCAGGTACGTGTAGATGCCGACCCTACGCCGTAGCCTGACGTCACCTCTCAAACAATGGAACTTCACGTCGCGGCGACGCATATTGCTCGGCCGTGCCTTGGTAGCGTTGCATTTCCCCCCCCCCCCGACTCATTTCCTGGTTCTCCTCCGAAAACAACATGAAATCAAGGAGATGGTTAACTTTTCCTGTTAACAACATCAGCTACAACATTACAGGTGAACAGTGGGAGAAGAAGTATTCAGATCCTTTAACTGCAAAAAAAGTACTAATACTACACTGCAATAAGTCCTGCATTGAAAATGTTACTTCATATAAAGTACAAAAGTATTATCAGGAAAATGTAGTTTAATCAATCAATCAAACTTTATTTCTGTAGTACATTTCATACAAGTTAATGTAACACAATGTGCTTCGTACAAAAGTGACATAAAATATTAAATAATACTTTGTTCAATTATACAGAGTAAAATATATACAAAACGTATCGAACATGCACGCACGCACGCACGCACACACACACACGAGCACACAAACACACTCACAGACACACACAAAAGTTTTAAAGTATTAAAAGTAAAAGTAATTCATGCAAAACTAGTAACTAAAGCTGTTACAATCCAACAATGGTGTTACCTTTGTAAATATGTAACTAATTCTTTGTGTGAATGATTTACAGCCGAAATTCTTTTTTTATTGTATTGTAAATACATACATACACGTGTTCCCATATATATATATAGATATATATATATTTATCTATAGATATATAGATATATATAAATATATATATATATATATATATATATATATATAAATATATATATATATATATAAATAAATAAATAAATATATATATATATATATATATATATATATATATATATATATATATACATATGGGAAATGGGTTATTATCTGATCCAATTGTTATTCTATTTTTAAAAAAAATTCTTACATTTTACCTTTTTGTTATGTTTATGCCATTATAATTTTTTTATACTGCTCAAAAGACATTTAGGAGCTATTCGTACTTCTGGTCATGGTTGTGCCTGTTAATTTGAGATGCAAAACTTGCAGAGAGAGTGAAACATGAGATCACAGTGAGTAATAATGTGACAGGAACAAAAAACGCTCAAAAATGGCTTGGTTTAACTTTCCCCTCAGACAAACATCAAAATCAGATGAAATATTAGATTCACACTTTCATTCAAGACTTTCATCTTCTGTTTGAAACATAAATGGTAACTTCATTTTCAACCTGGAATGATGGGAACAACAATCTTTTTACATTTGGGTAAATAGAGTCCAGATAAAAAAATAAAAAGACCCTTTAAAGGAATAAGGAAACTAACTACCATACCATTTAAAAGTTTTCTCAGAGCTGTAAAAATGCAATAAAATATTTGTCTTTCTTCAAATGTGTATTTTAATCATTTATCTTGCTGTGTGTTTTTCTAAAGAAGCCTAAAACACTTCCGGACCTTTATTTTGAAGCTCAGCAACTAATCTGCACCGGAAGCTGTAGTCTTCACTGCGGCTAACTTCACACTTTGAACAAGATGGCGTCTAGCAGAAAGGTTGTGTAGAGAAAGAGGTAAAATGTGTAAAGTCCAGATGCTGAGAGCGTTGGTGGAGCAGCGACTAACTGCGGCTGCTGAAGAGATATTTGGGCTGTTTGAAAGAACGATAGCAGAGTACGAGGAGGAACTTTGTCGTTCAAAAGAGGAGAACGAGCGACAACGGGAGCTACTGGACGCTGTTTACAACCCTCAGCTTCGGCTACACAGAGCAGGTTTGGTCCCTTTACTTCTTCCTCTCTCTCTGGTTAAACTGACCGCATGTTTGTTCAGCCTGTCGACGCTTCAAAGCCTCGACTGCTTCTCTGCAGCAGTACAGCAGTTACTCGGTTCAACCCAAGGCCCTTAGCTGCACGGCATCCCCCCATCTCCCCCCGTTTTTGAAATCGCTGACGATTGCATACTGCAGTATGCAATCGTCAGCAGTACCGACTACATACTGCAGTATGTAGTAGGTACTGCATATGTTCATCCGTAGTATGTAGTATGAACCAGTTAAATGGCTTTATTGTGCAGTGCTTTAAGAGCTTGTTCAAAGGCTCAGCCTGGCCTACAATACTGCAGAATAAAGCCATTCAACTGGTTCATACTGCATACTACTGATGAACATATGCAGTACATACTACATACTACTGATGAACATATGCAGTAGGTATTAGGTGTGTCAGTAGTACCTACTGAATATGTTCATCAGTAGTATGCAAATTACAATTAATTTACAAGGCTGTTGAAGAGAGACTTGTATCTCTCTGCCCTGTCAGATGCTGCTCTCCCTCGTGTGTGTGTGTGTGTGTGTGTGTGTGTGTGTGTGTGTGTGTGTGTGTGTGTGTGTGTGTGTGTGTGTGTGTGTGTGTGTGTGCTGGTGTGTGGCACAGCACCGCCTGGTGGCGAAGGTTTAAAACTGCGATGACAATAAAATGAAAGCTTAAAATGTATTTACAGTATTGAATCAATACTGTAAATACATTTTACTATTCATTCTCTTTACTTATATTAATTTGTTATATTTATGAAATACAGAAATGTCGGAAAAAGTTCTGAAAAATATAATCATGCATATGTACTCAGTGCTTGGTTTGGGTCTCTTTTGCATGAATTACTGGCTCAATGCGGCGTGGCATGGATGCTATCAGCCTGTGTTACTGCTGAGGTGTTATGGAAGACTAGTATGCTTCATTGTTCGGTCTCATGTCTCTCATCTTTCTCGTGGCGAAAACCATAGAATAAGGATCAAACAATTTGGCAGATTGTCTGGCCTGCCTTCAGCAGCTAACGTTAGCTAGCTGGCTTTTTAGACAATGTACCATGGATGTGTTCAGCAATGTACTGTTAAAAGTTACTGCGACAACAATGGCTTCTCTTTAAAGTGGTATGGACAGGTTTTTTTGGATGGTATCCAGTGTAAATAAGGATGAGCTTTTCTGCAGCATGTGCAGACATTTCCCCAGCGGAGCTGACAGCCAATCGGAGAGAGAGGAGTTTGTTTGAGTGCTGGCCCTCACAGAGGTGACATTAAAGGTGCTGTAGGTAGGATTGGGAAGATCCAGGACTTAGCCAAAGAATTTGAACATCAACAACTTCTCAGTCCCCCCCCCTTTCTGCTAAAGCCCAAAACGGTCTCCTAAGCCCCTCCCCCCACAATGGAGAATGAATGCGTGTGCAGTGATTGACACACAGTTAGACACCCCCCCTGGCCCAGATTGGTGCATCTGAACAGGGAGCGGTGGATTTTTGCATATCCCACTCCAGGCTGTAGTAGCCAGAGGAGCTGGATTTATTTTAAATGACCTGCTTCATGTAGTTCTACTGGAACATAGGGTCAGTTTCAACAAATATGACAGAAAGTTAGTTTTATAAGTCTTACCTACTGCACCTTTTAAGTAAAACGTGTTCCCTTCTTCTTGCGTTACTATTTAAGTAACCTAGTAACCTTCCTATTTGGTAAGAAATGGTGAACACTGATGATGGCTTCTAGCTGAATGCGTTTGTGTTTTTGCCCACATTAGCCCAACCCTCGTGTTGTCTTCCCCGTCGACCAACGTGCAACTTTTTTTGTTTTTCTGGGTCAAAATGTTAAAAAATACGGACGTTTTGGTCGTCTTTTGACACTTTTTTCCCCGAAGTTTCTGTCAATATTTTTCTGCGCTTTTTTGACTTTTTAACCTTTTCCCATGTTTTAGCCACTTTTACCAATGTTTTTGAAGAATTATTTAGAAGATTTTCCCGACATTTTTGCGACTTTTTCCAATGTTTTTGTCACTTTTTCCTGCTTTTTTGACATTTGTTTCATACGTTTTTCAACGTCAGTTTTTCTTTACATGCTATAAAATTGAATAAAACACCCAAATTCAATGAAAGTAGTGAACTGATCATTTAACTTGTGAAAAGCATTGTAGTGAACAATCCATGTTATTTTGTTTTAAAATTTGGTTGAAAGAAACCCACATTTCTGATATAGAAACTTTTAGAAAATGGGTCAAATTAGACCCGAGGACAACAGGAGGGTTAAATAAGAAGATAACTTATTTGTGATGTAGTTTTTAGTTTTCTTTAATCCTATCACTGACTCACTGCCGTGGACTCGATACACTGTCTAAGATTTGGCACCTTGCTGGCCACTTTTAATTATATCTTTCATAATTCAAACAATGCTTGGCTGGAAATTTTCATTCTTAGATTTTCTTTTACTGCTGGTAGCGCATTTGTTGCTCATGATCTGACTGTATTCCTGAAGCAACAATGCTGTTATGAATGCACAAATGATATGTTACATGTGTGATTTCTGTCTGATGTAGGCTATTCTATGTCATGCAGTATGTAAACGCCTTCTCTGCTGTTTAGTTGCCACTTTGTGCAATAAAATGGTTATTCTATAACAGTTCTGTGCAGAGCCAATGCTGCTGGTTCTGCCGGTGCAAATATATTTTAGCCTGGAAAGGTTCAAATCGACAGGTTTTTGTCTATATTGTTGTGTACAAACCTTTTAGACTGAGCTTTGTTGGTTGAGCATGTTGTAGATAGAGTGGTGATTGGGCCGCATTTTTCTGTCCGAGCCCGACCCGAGCCCAACAGGCATTAAGATATTTGTCCAGGCCTGGCCCGAGCCCGACACAGTTAAAATATCACATACTAATGACACATGTACGTTTGTGTGGAAAGCCCGCTTTTATTAAGCAACTGTAGGAAGGCATTCGGAAATGTCAACAGATGAGCGCATCGGAGCACACGGGGCAACAAGCGCACGTTAATTAGGTGTTTAAACCACTGGAGACTCGTTACCTCCAGGGCCGACTTTATAAAATGAATAACGTCTGGGTTAAAATCCTGTTTCTGGTGAGCAAATGAATGAACTTGGCTTTCAGTCTGGCGTTCATTTCGGACACCACACACACACACACTGTGTACAAAACTTAAACTTATTCCACAATCTGTGCTCCTGTCGCATCTACACATCTGCTTCCTCTTTCTCTATCTCTCTTCTACACATCTATCTTCTATACACATACACACACACACACACACACACACACACACACACACACACACACACACACAGCCGCAACACCATTTTACAACAAATGTCTTATCGCGCTGATGTGACCCAGCCCGACCTGAACATCATTTCTAAATATCTGTCTGAACCCTGGCCGGGTACCGTTGGGCTCGGGTCGGGAATCACCACTCTAGTTATAAGCTAAGTTTCCATCCACTTGTCAATCGAATTATCTGAAGTTCGGTAAAAAAACTCATGCGAATAAAGCTGGTGAAAGTGTGTTTCCATCCAACAGCTTTAAAGTGAATAAAAACCTGTGCGTAATGATGTCACATGCTGTTTTGCGATTAAATTGGTATATCGAATTGATTTGAGACATTTTATGGTGTTTCCGTTCATTTTTGAACTGAATCGCACAAGATTCAAGCGAACTTTTGCGAACAAAGTTTTGCTAGACAAAAGTGGTTGTTAATATTAGAAGCCAAGCTATAGCCTAAGCTCTGATGGGCCTTTGGCTGAGGATCTGATCCAGCTCATCAAAAAGGTGGAACTTGCCTTATATTTTCCCTCCGGCACCGCTGCGAGACAACTCTCTTTTTTGAGCCGTGTATCGCTGTTTGAGCGCCTTCCATTTACTCCGCAGGACGTCCCACGGCTTGTCGTAATAAGGGACATTCTAAAACGCTTAACGTGAAAAAGCTTAACATGGTTTAATATCTAAACAACGATCAATCATCACCAGATGTATCATGGTCATATCTGGTTATCTCACGTTAATGTGTCAGATAATGTCCATAATATTTGGACATTGGGTTAGATTTGACCGTTTTTAAGTGGTTATGATGAGCAATATTTGGTGATGATTGATCGTTGTTTAGGTACATTAAACCATGTTAAGCTTTTTCACATTAGGACTTATAAAGCCAATGAGAACCGTGGAGAGTCAACCCCCAGCCGCTCCGCTGCCCTGAAGCAGAAAAGCTTTATGTCAGATAACGTCCATAATAATTGGACTTTGGGTTAGATTATTTGACAGTTTTCCGTGGTTATGATGGGTAATATGAGAGAGAAATTTGGTGATGATTGATCATTGTTTAGGTACATTAGGCTAAACCGCGTTAAGCTTTTTCCTCGCCATTAATAATATTAATACGGCCACTGATGAAGAAAATATTAACGTGAGATAACTTCTATAATCGTTGGATTTCGATTTAGTTTTTTTGACAGGCTTAAGTGTTCATGACAAGATATAACCATGATAAATCTGGTGATGATCATCGTTGTTTAGATACATTAAACCACGTTAAGCTTTTTCAAGTTAAGCGTTTAATGTCCCTGTTGTAACTGTTGGTCATTTCCTTCGTGAGCTCCTGATAAATGATGGCGTTTCTTAGATTTTTGCTATCTAAAATAGCTGTTATATTTTTCTGGTAAATTAAATTAAAAAAGTATCTTGTCTCCTCGTTTGTCCACTTACATCTGTTTTTGTTTACATCTGTTTTTGTTTTGCAAACAGAGCGGAAATACTGGGTGGAAATGAACTGAAACTTCTTCTTCTTCGTTTTATTGCGGGTTGCAACCATAAAATGACCTAAAACTTAATCGCAATTCATTATTTATTCCGCAAATAACGTTTCCATCAGCGTTTATCGCATAAGCCGTATATCGATCAAGAGAAAATCCGATGAGACCGAACGTATTTCATTTGAGTCGATATTCATGAAATTCAGTCGGATTTTACTGTTTCCATAAGGCATTTTTCATTCGATATCACTTAATTCGGATAAAAACGGGTCGATGGAAACATAGCTATAGACAGTAATGCAGTATATGTTAGAAGGTAAAATTGTTGCTGTTTTCTTCAGTTTGTCCTTTTTGCTACTTCTGTCTTTTTGAAAATGGCCCACTCACGTTTGTACTGGCCCAAAATACTATTTCTGCCTACGCCACGTGTGTGTGTGTGTGTGTTTCTCAGCCCGGCCACAGAGCTTGTTATGTCACGCCTGAAACCTCTTGTGAAGCTATATAACTTCAAAAAGGCTTACAACCACAGGTTCCAGTTAATCTTATGATGGTTATGTGTGTTGTGTTATTTAAACAAACAATCATGGAAATAAACGCCTCTTGTCTGCGAGTCTCCTGAGAGAGCTCCAACTGGCTCACTGTTCATGGCTGTGAAGGTGGACCGGCTGAGCGGCCAGCCAGCAAACCCGGCAGGCACCTGCAGGCTGTCACGTCACACTGTGGAGCTTCTGAACTCCAACACCGTCAGAGCAAATTTGCAATTAGCCATCTGAAACGGAGGGATATGGCATCCCTCCAATCTATTCTCAGCCTTTTTTAGGCAACATTGGCACTCCAACTGCTTTGTTAATACCTCTTTAGCTTAGGGTAGCTGGAGAGTCTGCGTCATGCTAACATGCTAACATGGTCAACAGTGCTAACACATCTAGCGGGATTACTCCCTGGTTAGCTAAATGTACTGACTAAACATTTGAAATAGTTTGAGGAAAAGTATTTTTTTTTTTTAAAGATAATTTTTTCAGGGCTTTTCCCTTTATTATAGTGACAGTAGATAGACAGGAAAGGGGGAGAGAGATGGGGGATGACACACAGCAAAGGGCAGCAGGTCGGATTCGAACCTGTGCCGCTGCAGAACTCATAGGGCGAACGCTGTTACTGGGTGAGCTAGAGGCCGCCGCGTTAGCTACAAGTATTGATGAAACAGTTGTCTGTATTTGATTCTGTTTCCTGCAGATGTTGAGCAGCTGTTGGTGGTTAAAGAAGAGGTTCCCCCTGAGCAGCAGGAGTGTAGTTCCAGTGTGGACCAGCAGGAGTGTAGCTCCAGTGTGGACCAGCAGGAGCCAGAGCCCTCCCCACACATTAAAGAGGAACAGGAGGAACTGTGGAGCAGTCAGGAGGGAGAGCAGCTTCAAGGGCTGGAGGAGGCTGATATCACCAAGTTCCCATTCACTCCTGTCCCTGTGAAGAGTGAAGATGATGAAGAGAAAGCTCAGTCCTCACAGCTTCATCAGAGACAAACTCAACACATGGAAACAGAAGCTGATGGAGAGGACTGTGGAGGACCAGAACCAGCCAGAAACACACATCCACTTTTACAACCACAGGCTAAAGACCAGACTGGAGACTCTTCTGAATCTGAGGCTGATGACAGTGCTGATTGGAAGGAGACCAGAGAACCTCAGTCAGCTTTAAACTCTCTGAAACATGATTCAAGATGTAAGAAAACATTCAGCTGCTCTGAGTGTGGGAAAAGATTTGTCTGCAAGTCAGATCTTAAGAGACACATGAGAATCCACACAGGAGAGAAACCTTTTAGCTGCTCTGTGTGTTGTAAAGCTTTCTCTGATAACGGAAACCTGAAGAAACACATGATAACTCACACAGGAGAAAAACCTTTTAGCTGCTTTGTGTGTGCTAAAGCTTTCTCTGATAATGGACACTTGAAGAGACACATGATAACTCACACAGGAGAAAAACCTTTTAGCTGCTCAGTCTGTAAGACATCTTTTACACAGAGTGGAAGTTTACGGTCACACATAAGAACTCACACAGGAGAAAAACCTTTCAGCTGCTCAGTCTGTAAGAAATCTTTTACTCAGAGTTGGGGTTTACAGTCACATATGGCCGTAGTCCACAAAGGAGAGAAAATATTCACCTGCAGTGTTTGTAACAAAAGATTGGCCTGGCGTTCTGATGTCAAAGCACATAAATGTGTTGGTCATATAAACACAGAAGCTGATGTAGAGGACTGTGGAGGACCAGAACCAGCCAGGAACTCACATCTACATCCACTTTTACAACCAGAGACTGAAGACCAGATTGGAGACTCTTCTGATCCTGAGACTGGTTACAGTGCTGATTGGAAGGAGACCAGAGAACCTCAGTCAGATTTAAACTCTCTGAAACATGATTCAAGATGTAAGAAAACATTCAGCTGCTCTGAGTGTGGGAAAATATTTAGCTTCATGTCAGATTTTAAGAGACACATGAGAACCCACGCAGGAGAGAAACCTTTCAGCTGTTCTGTGTGTGGTAAAGCTTTTACTGAAGGGGGAAACCTGAAGAGACACATGATAACTCACACAGGAGAAAAGCCTTTTAGCTGCTCTGAGTGTAGTAAAGCTTTTACTCAAGGGGTACACCTGAAGAGACACATAAGATCTCACACAGGAGAAAAACCTTTCAGCTGCTCAGTCTGTAAGAGATCTTTTACACAGAGAGGAAGTCTACTGTCACACGTGGCTTTAGTCCACAACGGAGAGAAAAGATTCAGCTGCAGTGTTTGTACCAAAAGATTTGCCTGGCATTCTGAAGTCAAAACACATAAATGTGTTGGTCATATAAACACAGAAGCTGATGGAGAGGACTGTGGAGGAACAGAACCAGCCAAAAACTTACATCCACTTTTACAACCAGAGACTGAAAACCAGACTGGAGACTCTTCTGATCCTCAGACTGATGATGGGGCGGATTGGAAGGAAACCAGAGAACCTCAGTCAGCTTTAAACTCTCTGAAACATGATTCAAGACGTAAGAAAACATTCAGCTCTAAACATTTGATATAGTTATGTAAAAGTACTGTCTAAACAGTTGAAATTCTTAGCTAAAAGTACTGACTAAACAGTTGAAATAGTAGCTAAAAGTACTGACTAAACTGTGAGAGCTAATGATAGATGATAAAAATGCTTCACAAGTTAAAGCACAGTTTGATGTTCTGCTGCAATTGTCTGAAAATGCAACTGCATTGCACAAATCTCTGATGTCTTTAATCCCATCTGATGAACAAGAAAAACAAAATGCATGGTTCAACAAGCATCACTGAATACAATCAAGGATTTACTGAGGATGTTAAAGTGAGGCTTCCAGAAACCAGCAGGCCTCTTTCAAAGCTAACTCCTGATGTTGAATGTCACCAGGAAGCTCTGTCAGTGAAAGAAAGTGGGATTCATGAGGCTGTGAAAAAGGGACAAGAGCATCCATCTTCTCAACATGATGACCAGGATGACATGTTGCCATTATTAGGGCCCGAGCGACGACAGCAGCGAAGGCCCTATTGAAACTGAAGGAATTATTTTCCCGGCAAATGAATTGCCTTTTTGAGGGGCTTAACATATTCAAAAACTGACCAAAATTGGCGGTCGAATTAAGTCTGGTGAAAATGTACGTATTTTAAGGGTTTCGGGAATAGGCGCACAAAAATGGCTCGCTAGCGCCCCCTACAAAGTTAAAGAAATTGAGCCCCTGCAGTGCGTTTAACATAGACTCACGAAACTTGGTACACATATGTAACATGTCAAGATGTACAAAAAACTTGATTAGAGCCATACCCTAAACCCAACAGGAAGTCCGCCATTTTGAATTGAAAGTTCGAAATTAGTGCGATGTTGGCCATTTCCACGTCTTACTTTAACGAACTCCTCCTAGAGATTTCATCCGATCAACTTCAAACTCGGTCTGTGCCATCTTAAGATGTTAAAGATGAAAAGTTGTTAAAAGAAAAACTTTTCGTCATAGGGCGTGGCCGTGGCGGGGCGGTCATTTTGTGCGTTTTGCCGCCGAAACAGGAAGTGGGTGTAACTCGAGTGTACGTTGTCCAACTCGCTCGAAACTTTTCAGGATCCATAACCGGCAATTTCCACTGGATGCGGAACGTCTCCGGAACGTCGACGGAGTCATTAGGTTTCCATTAAAGTCAATCTGTGTATTTCCACAGACTGCGGAACGTCTGCGTCCCGACTCCGTCCCAGTTCCGTCAGTCCGCAGCAGATACGCAGAGCTTCTATTTTTGACGGACGACAGAGAGCTCCGCAGCAATTCAGCACACGGCAGATAGTGCGGGACAGGAAGTCGAGCACAGAAACAAAATAAATATCTGGTTAATTTTCAAAATAAAATACACCATGCTCACAGCGGATCATATTTCCCTGAACTACACCTTGAAAACACAGCTCAGAGTCGTTTCCCCTCTAGTCCTCTGGATGGAAACAAACTGTTGTTGGTTTTGTGGTTCTATTCTACCTGAATTCGCGAACTTGTGGGTCCTCGTGACTACAGCTGTCAGTCACGGCCGCAGCCGTTCCGCAACAAATCGGAGCACGCAGCAGACACGCAGCGGAGCCGGTCCGCAGCCGTTACACATCCAGTGGAAATCCCCGGTAAGAGTCCAACCCTGAGGACAAATAAAGGCCGATATTTACTTAAAGTCATAGCGCCCCCTGGTGGCAACAGGAAGTAGGCCTAAAAGTCAAGGGGCTACACTATAACGAACTCCTCCTAGAGATTTCATCCGATGGACTTCAAACTTGGTCTGTATCATCTCAACACCTTAAAGATGAAAAGTTATTAAAATAAAAACTTTTTGTCAGACGGTGTGGGCGTGGCAGCCATTTTGAGTGTTCAGCGATGAACAAAGAAGTTGTTGTAACTGAAGTGTACGTTGTCGTATCTTCCCGAAATTTCTCACGATTGACAAAGGTCCAGGCCTGAGGACACCTACAGGCCAAAATTGACTGTCCACATACACCGTGCTCACAGCGGATCATATTTCCCTGAACTACACCTTGAAAACACAGCTCAGAGTCGTTTCCCCTCGAGACCTGAGTTCTTATTTCGTTCCCCTCATCCGTGTTGTGAGAATGACAAATAAATAAAGTATCTATCTAAAACAGGGTATCCGCGGGGTCTTGAAAAGTATTAAAAGGTGATAAATCAATTTTGGGAAAATTAAGACCCTTAAAAAGTATTAAAAAGTCTTATCACGGCTTTATAAAGTCTTAAATTTTGAAAGTATTTTTTCTGAATTAGCTGTCCAACAGTTTGAGTCCCAAAAACATCGTAAAAGTGTGTGAATTTAGTCATTTTTATAGAAAAAACGAACGGGTACATAAAAAACTAGGCTATTGTGGGTGCGGGTCAGAATTGCCTCTGAGAGCACCAGAGCGGGCAGGCGGGCGGAAGTTCAAAAGCATAATGTACGCCTGGCGTGTCCCAGTGCGTATACATACGCAACGAAATGTTTTAAGAGAAGGTTGGTGAACGCAGAACAGAATGGGGAAGTGCGCAATTTTGCAGCGTCCTGGCTGGAAATGCCGGACTTCAAAGAGTGGCTGCAGCCAGTCGAGGGGAATGTCAGGGAGGCATATTGTACATTATGCAAGAAAAAAATAAGTATTGTGTCAATGGGCATTAACTCGTTAAAGTCCCACATGTGTTGTGCTAGCCACAAAGCCGCTGCTAGCCGCCGAGAGCGGCAGCTCTCCATCGCTAGCTTCTGTGGTAATCGTGTTGCACCACCACAACCTAGTGCCAACGTCGTTACACCACCGGCAGTCGCACCTGAAGCTACAGCTACGACCTGGGCTGTCTCTGCTTCCTCATCTTCTGCAGCCGACATCAGAGTGGCTCTGGGCGGCACAGCAACACTGCGTGCTGAGGTGTTGTGGTGTCTCCACACAGCGGAGAAACACCATTCACTGAACTCAAACGAAAACTTGGCTGAAGTTTTCAAGGCTATGTTTCCAGATTCGGATATAGCAAAGTCGTTCACTTGTGGCAAGGACAGAACCAGTCAACAAAAACGAAACCGCTTGATGTCCACATTCGATTCTGAACTGATCACGAAGTCCAACATCCTCAGAAGACGTAGTAAAGAAAAACGGAACAAATTGGTCCAAACTGAGAAGCTGCTGGGAACAAAATTGGAAGAACTGAGGCACATGTCAGCATGATTGTTGTTGAGGGTGGAGCAAAGTTTTGTTTTTTAATAAACTTTGCTTTGATTTACTATCCCAGCCTATTTAATTTTTTTGTATCAGAGTGGTCTATAGTCTTTATCACAAACTAAAACTGTTAAGTTAAAAGTATCACTGATGTAAATGGTTACAGCTTGAAGTGGCGGTGAGGTATTAAAAAATATTGAAGTTCTTGGAAAAAGTCTTGAAAAGGTATTAAAATTAACTTCAAGACTCCTGCATATACCCTGTAAAAGCAAATGTTTTAAGGACCTCTGGATCAGGTGTGTGGAGTGCTGCTTCTCAGCGATCTAATGGCATGGAATTATACTTTAAGAAAAAGGAAAAAATGTTGAAGCTCTTAACATTGATGCAGACTTCCACTTCCACATAAACTTGGAAAAGATTAACAAGGAAAATCAGCAACTGGAAATGCTGTGTTACACTTTGGAATACCAAAAAAGAAAAGGGCAGACAATAACAAATATCCCCAGCATAGACCCCTGGAGCTTATGAGACAGAGCACAGTTCTAAATGCTGTTACTACAGCTCCTCCAGTGTTTTATCACAGAGATGTCCATACACTCTTTTCCACAAATACTAACAGTGACCAGAACCACATGTTGTCTATGATGGAAAAACAGAATGAGATAACCGCAATGCTGGTGCATCAGCAATGTCTTGCATCACTGCCTAAGAGAGGGTCCCCATCAAATATTGGGATCTCTCTCATGCTTTCATGCGGTCCTTTGCACAAGTGGTTGAGGAACAGACTGACAATGCTGAAGATTGCCTTCATTTTCTGGAACAGTACACCAGAGGGCTATTGCACAAAACCAAGATAAGGCATTAAGCCGGGATATTCCAGTTATCCTGGATGAATTTAGCCTTGACTTGGTTGCACAAAAGCAGAGGCACCTAAGTTACCATGGATATTTATTCTGTGCAGCTAGCCTGCTCCTGACCAGGCTAACAGCCAGGATTTATTAATCCTGGAGCATTTTCTTTTCACTCAGCAGTGCTTTTAACTTATTATTATTATTATTATTATTATTATTATCAGCCTGCATTAAAATACAAGTGCATATTGCTGTTCAGTAAAGCACTGTTATACAAAGTTGTGACCATTATTTTTTTAAATAATTATTCATTTGACAGTCATTGTTACTGATATTGCTGTATGAAAACTGCTGTTCATATTGTTGTTAGAAGTTTGATGAATATATTACGGCAGTTGTTGAGATAATTAGAAAAGGCTGATACAGTTGCATATGTGTTTTAAATGAAGTCACTGATGAACGATAATATATAAAGTGCTATACACACATTAGTTGTTCCAACAATGGCAGACAAGTCAGGCACAAATGCACCTTTTACTATTTTAGTTGATTTATTTCTTTTAGTATTCTTTAACAAAGGACCATGTATGTTTCCTCTTCCATGTGCACTGTATTTGGCATTCTTAGCACACAATTTGTGTTCTCTCCAGTAAACTGGGACTATAATTTGGGAGGATTGAACAATTATAATAGGTTTAATTGTACAGTCCTCCCTAATTATAGTCTTAGTTCACTGGACCAGTAACTATATAGTTGACGCTACTGTACATTCATGAAACAACATGGAGAGGACACCTCTATGGTTTTTGACCTTCTATTTTGCTGGGGGGAAATAACTGATGAATACACTGTTAGTCATGTTTAAAGTGTGCATTAAATGTATCACTTAATTATCTTTATCTTTATCTATAGTTCCTATATTTTAGAGTCCAAATTCTTCAGTCTCTTTTCTATGTCCATGTAGGCCTACTAGGAAGGAAAACATACAATAAATAAAGAAGGAAACTGCCTCTGTCAAACACAGAAACAAAAAAAAGTGAGAAAAAACGTGGCAGAAGTGGACCGACTGAATGACATATATCTAAAATATACATTTACAAACTACTGCTCTTAAATGAAACCATTTAAGGAGTTAGGCTAATTATTTCCACAAAAAAACTATTGTACACTTCGCCTGAAAAGCGAGCAAAAGAAGTAAATATATTCCTTAGGGAATTCATATTTTAGCCCATACAAGAGAGAGAGAGAGAGGGATATGTACGCTTTACAGCATTGCAGATTAGTGATTGTAATTGATCTTCATGGTAAATTTCCTGTGTAATATTAGTCTTCTGTTCACTTTGAAGGCAAAGAGTACAACTGCTCATTGGTGCAAATAATTAGCCTAACTTCTTGAATGGTATGGCAGTTTCAATTCAGAGCAGTGGTCAGTAAATGTACATTTTTAGGCTACTTACGCATTCAATTGGTCCGTGATTGTCTGCCTCGCTTTCTCTTGCTGTTTTATTACAGCGGCCGTGTTTCTTTTTTACAAATGTGTTTCACGTTGTGATAATTCCATATGAAGCTGCTGCTCACTCTGTGTAAAGAATACACAATGTGTATTCTCCATTTTCGCATCAGTAAATGTGTGATCGATACCGTGGTCTATTCAAGAAAGCAGTGAACGTGCACTTATCCCAACTATGTACACCTGGCTTAACATAACTTCACCTTCTCATCATGGCTCGGCAAACGTGCAACCGATTAAGCCACGATGAGCGGATCACACTAAGTCAAGCTGCGCTTTTTCGGGTATCCTGGATTTCTTCATTCTACTTTTGTGCAACCACAACAACTTGTCAGAAGCTGTCAACATATGACTGGTTCAGGCTATGCAAATGCAAAGACTTAACTTCCAACACTTTGGAAATGAGCACATAATTGCATCTGCCTACTTGGATATGGTCTCTTCATGGCCAACAATAAAATCTGAAGATGGAAAGGCTATACATGCATACAGTCTGTTCTTGCGTGGATGTTGCAACACCATGGAGGAGGTGCATAGTCTGTGTGAATTGAATACTCCTGCCAATATGATCACTGTGATTAAAAGATTGCCCTACAAACTGAGAGACAAGTGGCGAACCGTGTCATGTGATATCCAGGAAAGGCATTGCCGAAGAGCTATGTTTGTTGATATTGTGACTTTTATGGAGCACCAAGTGAAAATCCTAACAGATCCTGTGTTTGGAAACCTACAGGATTCTCCAAATGTTGGTGTCAAATAAAGAAGTCAGCAGGACAAAATCACCTCGCTTAAGACCTAAAGGAAGTAGCTTTGCCACTGCTGCTACTACAGTTGAAAAGACATTAACAGAAGGTTGGAGATGGATATTCACCTGAAAATACTTGCCTGTACTGCAAGGGTGGACACATGCTGGAGGTTTGTACTCCTGGAGAAGAGAGCTCAAAGTGAGAAGATTGATTTTCTGAAAAAGAATGGAGTTTGTTTTGGCTGTTTGTGTACTGGTCACATCGGTAAGGAGTGCAGGAAATGTCTCTCTTGCAAAACATGTGGCTCAAGACACCCTAGTATGTGTCACATTCACCACAACGACAAGGGAGCACATGCAGACAAAGGCAGCAGCAATTCAGAGAGTGCAGTGGGTAATTCTTTGGTTGCAGTCCAAACCAGTGGTCTCACTGGGACCGTTGAACAAGACTTTGACTGGTATGATGGGGAGTTCAAAGACAAATCTAGGAGAGGTCAAAGGACAGTGGAAACCTGTGCCTTTTTGGACCAGGGCAGTTCAGCATCCTTCTGCACAATGGGTCTGGCTGGATTGGACAGTGGCTGGTACTGTGAAATGCCAGATATCTTCACACAAAGTAGGATGCCTGTGAATAGGAGTAACATCCCACGACAGAAAGATCTGCATACATGGCCTCATATGACACATGTGTACTTGCCTGAGATAGATGCAGATGTGGAGCTTTTGATAGGCATTAATGTGCCCAGAGCTTTGGAACCACTTGAAGTCATCCAGAGTGTGGATGAAGGGCTGTATGCCATCAAGAGAATTTTTTGATGGACCTTTGTATCAGTCTGCAGTTACCATCAACAGAATTCCTGATGTGACACTTGATGAACTCTGGAAACAACAGTTCAAGACAGACTTTTCAGAAGGCAGTCAGGAGAAACAGCCAGGACTTTAAAGGGAAGACTGCATGTTCATGGAAATGGCTAACGATACTGTGAAACTAGTTGATGGCCATTACAGTATTGCTTTACCTCTAAAAGACAGAAAGATAGGCATGCGTAACAACCGATCAAAGATTGCAGAACAACACATCCTTAACCTAAAGAGAAGGTTTATCAGAGATGCATTATTCCACAAGGACTACACTGCTTTCATGAATAACCTTGTATCCAGTGGAGATGCAGACAGAGTGCCAACCACAGATCTGGAACGCAGTGACGGAAAGGTTTGGTATATCCTACACCACGGTGTATACCATCCGAAGAAAGGAAAGATCTGAGTTGTCTTTGATTGTGCAGCGTCATTTTAAGGTGCATGACTCAACGCACAACTCCTGAATGGTCCTGTTCTGACTAGTACGTTAATTGGTGTCCTGACCAGGTTCAGGAAAGAGCCTGTTGTTCTGATGTCTGACATTGAGGTGATCTTTCACCAAGTTCAAGTTCCAGAGGAGGTGCAAACCTGTTGAGATTTCTTTGGTGGTCCAGTGGAGACTTCCATCAGTGTATGCAGGAGCACAGGATGGTTGTCCATTTGTTTGGGGTAACTTCAACTCCAAGCTGCGCTAACTTTGCTCTCTGAAGGTGCGCTTAAGACAACAAAGACTTCTTCAGCCAGCAAGTGTTTGAGACCATCATGTTAAATTTTTATGTGGATGACCGCCTTGCTTTTGTGGCCACAGAACAGGATGCTATATCCCTCTATAAAGACCTTAAAACTATCTGTGCCAAAGGCGGTTTTCGTCTAACAAAATGGATAAGCAACAGTCGCAATGTGTTTGCTTCAATATGAGGAAGAGAGAGCAGGAAGGAAGGAAGTCAAAGACCTGGATTTGGACCATGACTCACTATCTGTTGAGAGAGCACTGGGAGTGCGTGGGTGCATCCAGTCTGACACCTTTAAGTTCAGCATAACCCTTTAGGAGAGACCATTGACCTGCAGAGGGATCCATTCAATTGTCCGATTTTTCTATGACCCTCTGGGGATCCTAGCTCCTGTGGTTTTTACAGCTAAAAGGATTCTTCAGGACCTGTGCCGGAACCGGCTAGGATGGGATGACTTTATACCACAGGCGGTTGCTCAGGAGTGGATGGACTGGTTGAAGGAGCTACATCAGCTGGAAGGCTTCAGCATCAGACGATGTTTAAAACCACTGAACTTTGGAGAAGCAACCACTGCTCAGATGCATAATTTTGCCGATGCAAGTGAGGACGGATACGGTACAGTTACCTATCTGCAGATGAATTAACACTCTCAGACACAGCGCCTTCATAATGAGAAAATCCAGGGTGGCGCCTTTAAAGCCTGTTACAATACCACGCATGGAGCTGACAGCTGCTGTTGTAGCAGCTCGCATGGACAAACTGTGGAGAAAGGAGCTAAGACTACAACACTGTTTTCTGGACAGACAATACCTCTGTATTAAAATACATTCAGAATGAAACTTCAAGATTTCGAATCTTTGTGGCCAACAGGGTCTCAGAGATTCTCGAGGTTTCTAACTTGTCTCAATGAAGATATGTGAACACTGCACACAATCCTGCAGACCTTGCCTCCAGAGGTGTGAGGGCGGAGCCATTCCTAAAGAATGAAACTTGGATATCTGGTCCCTCATTTCTCTTGCAATCAGAAGAAGACTGGCCTGTTAACCCAGACATGTTGCAAGAATTTCCACCTGTAGACTTTGAGGTCAAGATCTCCACTGCAATTTAAGTTTTTACAGTCAAGGACGAAGATGATGCAGTGACATGTTTGATCAACCGCACCTTGTCTTGGACACATCTAACAAGAGTGATGGGCTGGATCCTAATATGGAAGGTTTTCCTTATGAATCTCAGGAAGAAGGACATAAGCTCTGGGATGGTTATCTCTCACTGGGAGAGATCAAAGAAGCTGAAATCAAAATAATCATGTTCTGTCAGAGAAGAAGGTTCTCAGAAGAGTTCTGCCTCCAAAAGGGAAAATGTGTAAAAAGAAACAGCCATATATATAAGCTCAATCCAATACTAGAAGATGGTGTGTTAAGAGTTGGAGGACGGCTGAGTAAGGCTGCCATGCCTGAAGAGTCAAAACATCCTGCCATACTAGCTAAATACCTTCATATCTCTGATCTCATCCTACAACATATTCATCAAGAGGTTGGCCATGGAGGTAGAAATCATATGTTGTCAAGGCTACACCAGAGATACTGGTGCCAGTGGTTTAATAAGAAAAATTCTGGCAAGATGTGTCGTCTGTCGTTGACTACATGGAGCTGTAGGTCAACAGTGTAAAGACAGAGTTTCTTTGGTAGAACTTCCCTTCAGTCATTCTTGCATTAATGCCCTTCGACGCTTCATTGCAAGAGCTACATTCAGACAACGGCACTAACTTTGTCGGCGCAGAGCGAGAGTTGAGACGAGCCATTGAAAGGTGGAACCTGGAAACGATCAATGATGTGCTCTCGTTGAAATGAATAAAATGGACCTTGAACCCTCCCACTGGATCACATCATGGAGGACCATTGGCGAGACTGATCCATTCTGTCAGAGAGATTCTTAACTCTACTTTGAGGACACAAAGTCTGGATGAGGAAGCACTCCAAACAGTGCTGTGTGAAGTTGAGTCAATCCTGAACAGTAGACACAAAGGAATCCACAGATCTAAACGACTTTGAAGCATTAACACCTAACCACCTTCTGCTGCTCAAAACTAAACCATGTTTACCAACTGGACTGTTTCAGAAAGAGGACATGTACAGTATGCACGGTGAAGATGGAAGCAAGTCCAATACATGGCTGACCTGTTTTGGAAAAGGTGGACTAAGGAGTACTGACCACAACTGCAGGAACGACAGAAATGGACAAAGATCAAGCAGAATTTCATTTCTGGAGACACCATACCAGTGGTGGATGATTCTGCACCCTGCAACTCCTGGATCATCGTAAGGATAACAGAAGTGGTTCCAGACAGAAGAGGACTCATGTGACAAGTCTGGATCAAGACCCAAACCAGCTGTATATGCAGGCCTGTAACCAAGATCTGCCTTTTTCAGGTGTCAGCTTTTTCCTCATTGCTGTACTTTGATAACTTGACTTTTGACTGATTTGACTGGACTATTTTTTTACTTTTTGCTTCTGAGAGAAGACAGAAGATTGGATAATTTTTTGTATGATGGACTATAAATATTTTTTTGTGTATACCCCTGCATGTGTAATATATGTTATAATTACTTTGTATTAACTGTAATAATTAGGGGCCAGAATGTAAGGGTCAGGTGTAGTTCTATTATTTTGAAAGGACATGTATGGTAATCAAGGCACCTGGTGGGGGCGGAGGAAGCAAAACTAAATAAACTAAAACTAAAATGATGTGCTTCTCCAAATCAAGGAACACCGACGATGCTTGTCAGATTGTTACTCTAGATGAGAGAGTAATTGAACGAGTGTCAGTCTACAAATATCTTGGCTTCTTCTTAGAAGAAAGCTTGTCCTTCAAGCAGCATATAGTGTCTAACAAAAAAACTTAGAGTGAAGTTGGGTTTCTATTATAGAAACAAAGGTTGTTTCTCTTTTAGTGCGAGAAAAACACTTATACAAGCAACATTTCTGTCAATGCTGGATTATGGTGATATTTTATACATTGCATGCAAATCAATGTTCTCTGAAAATGCTGGACTCCGTATACCATGCAGCACTAAGATATGTAACTAATTCTAGTTTTCGTACTCATCACTGTAACTTGTATGAGAGTGTTAGTTGGCCTTCTTTGCACAATCGCAGGTTGGAGCATTGGTATATTTTTCTTTTTAAGGCCATACTGTGTAAACTGCCTCCTTACTTGTGTTCTCTTCTGACTCCTAAAGTCACTACCGGGAAATGTAATCTTCGATCATATGGGCAAATCATGTATGACATTCCCCGAATGTGAACTGTTTTCGGTGAAAGTGCCTTTACATTTTTTGCACCCTCATCCTGGTATAAACTGCAGAATCATCTTAAATGAGACTACCTACGAACATTGATACAGTTTAAAATTAGGATAAAGGATTATTTAAGTACTAAATGCACATGTGCTGCTACTGGGCGCTGCTGGTGATTATGTGGAGATGATGTTAATTTGCCAACTGTTTTCTTTTTCTGTTTTTGTTGTACATTTTAAATATGGAACTTTTGTACTGTTGTCTTGGCCAGGACTCACTTGAAAAAGTGATTCTGAATCTCAATGGGATTTCTCCTGGTTAAATAAAGGTTAATAAAAAATAATTAAAAAAACTTTAATATCTGTTCACCGGTTTTGTGACTAAATGAGGGGGTGAAAGGGGGAAGTCTCATTATTTGCTGACCGCTGTTTTTCACGCTTTTCTAAATGCTGTTTATGACTTTTGGACACAACTTCATATGCCAATAACACAATTATGGGATGTATTGAAAACAGAACCTTGTTAGTGTAAATAAATCTGGAATCCGTGATCATTAAGCGCGTCTGGCAAGTTATTACTCAGCCTCTCGGTGGCTAAAATCTGAGTCTCAGATTGCCGCCTACAACGGTCAACAGTGCTAACACAGATAGTGGGATTACTCCCTAGTTAGCTAAAAGTACTGACAAAACAGTTGAAATAGTTAGCTAAAAGTAATGTTGAAACGGTTGGAATAGTTCGCTAAAAGTAATGACTAAACAGTTGTTTTTGTTTCCTGCAGATGTGCAGCAGCTGTCGGTTGTTAAAGAAGGGGTTCCCCCTGAGCAGCAGGAGTGTAGCTCCAGTGTGGACCAGCAGGAGCCAGAGTCCCCCCCACATATTGAAGAGGAACTGTGGAGCAGTCAGGAGGGAGAGCAGCTTCAAGGTCTAGTGGAGGCTGATATCACCAAGTTCTCATTCACCCCTGTCCCTGTGAAGAGTGAAGATGATGAAGAGAAAGCTCCGTCCTCACAGCTTCATCAAAGACAAACTCAACACATGGGAACAGAAGCTGATGGAGAGGACTGTGGAGGACCAGAACCAGCCAGGAACTCACATCCACATCCACTTTTACAACCAGAGACTGAAGAACAGACTGGAGACTCTTCTGAACCTGAGACTGATGGCAGTGCTGATTGGAAGGAGACCAGAGAACCTCAGTCAGCTTTAAACTCTCTGAAACATGATTCAGGACTTAAGAAAACATTCAGCTGCTCTCAATGTGGGACAAGATTTGGCCTCAAGTCAAATCTGAAGCAACACATGAGAACTCACACAGGAGAAAAACCTTTCAGATGCTCAGTCTGTAAGAAAGCTTTTACACACAGTGGAACTTTACGGTCACACATGAGAACTCACACAGGAGAAAAACCTTTTAGCTGCTCAGTTTGTAAAAAATCTTTTACACAGAGAGGGAATTTACAGTCACACATGGTAGTCCACACAGGAGAAAAACCATTTAGCTGCTCTGAGTGTGGTAAAACCTTTACCGAAAGGGGACACCTGAAAAAACACGTAAGAATCCACACAGGAGAAAAACCTTTTAACTGCTCAGTCTGTAAAAAATCTTTTACACAGAGGGATAATTTACAGAAACACATGAGAACTCACACAGGAGAGAAACCTTTTAGCTGTTCAGTCTGTAAAAAATCTTTTACACAGAGAGGAGATTTACAGAAACACATAAGAGTCCACACAAGAGAGAAACCATTCAGCTGCTCACTTTGTAAAAAATCTTATACACAGAGTTGGAGTTTACGGTCACACATGACAGTCCACACAGGAGAAAAGCCTTTCAGCTGCAGTGTTTGTAATAAATATTTTACACATAGTGGAAATTTACAGAAACACATTAGAACTCACACAGGAGAAAAACCTTTCAGCTGCTCAGTCTGTAAGAAATCTTTTACACGGAGTGGAAATTTACGGTCACACTTGGCAGTCCACACAGGAGAGAAAAGATTCAGCTGCAGTGTTTGTAACAAAAGATTTTCCCGGCATTCTCATGTCAAAACACATAAATGTGTTGGTCCGATGGAAACGGGAGCTGATGGAGAGGATTGTGGAGGACGAGAACCAGCCAGGAACTCACATCCACTTTTACAACCAGAGACTGAAGACCAGACTGGAGACTCTTCTGAACCTGAGAATGATGACAGTGCTGATTTGTTGGAGACCAGAGAACCTTTAAACCATCTGAAACATGATGCAAGATGTAAGAAAACATTCAGCTGCTCTGAGTGTGGGAGGAGATTTGGCCAAATGGGAAATCTGAAGCTGCTCTTAGTACCGACTAAACAGTTGAAATAGTTAGCTAAAGTACTGTCTAAACAGTTGAAGTAGCTAAAAATACTGACTAAACAGTTGACATAGCTAAAATTACTGACTAAACAGTTGACATAGCTAAAATTACTGACTAAACAGTTGACAATGTTAGCTGAAAGTACTGACTAAACAGTAAGATGTTATTGCAGGAAAGTGTTGACTGTATGTAGATTGGCAGCTCTAACCTGCGTGATGCCTTCACATGCTCCAGTGCATGATGATAGCAGTTCAGTCTAAGATGAGCTAATAGCTAATACATTCATCCATAGTACACGCGCACTGGGGAGATGATGGACCCTGGGAGGTAGTGGCTAGCTAACGTGGCTAAATGTGCTAAAATGGTTAACAGTGCTAACACAGCTAGCGGGATTACTCCCTAGATAGCTTAAAGTACTGACTAAACAGTCTGTATTTGATTTTGTTTCTTGCAGATGTTCAGAAGCTGTTGGTGGTAATAGAAGAGGTTCCCCCTGAGCAGCAGGAGTGTAGCTCCAGCGTGGACCATCAGGAGCCAGAGTCCCCCCCACACATTAAAGAGGAACAGGAGGAACTGTGGAGCAGTCAGGAGGGAGAGCAGCTTCAAGGGCTGGAGGAGGCTGATATCACCAAGTTCCCATTCACTCCTGTCCCTGTGAAGAGTGAAGATGATGAAGAGAAAGCTCAGTCCTCACAGCTTCATCAAAGAAAAATTGAATACATGGAAACCGAAGCTGATGGAGAGGACTGTGGAGGACCAGAACCAGCCAGGAACTCACATCCACTTTTACAACCAGAGACTGAAGACCAGACTGGAGACTCTTCTGAACCTGAGACTGATGACAGTGCTGATTGGAAGGAGACCAGAGAACCTCAGTCAGCTTCAAACTCTCTGAAACATGATTCAAGATGTAAGAAAACATTCAGCTGCTCTGAGTGTGGGAAACGATTTGGCCGCAAGTCAAATCTGAAGCAACACATGATAATTCATACAGGAGAAAAACCTTTCAGCTGCTCAATTTGTGATAAACGATTTGTCTTTAAGTCATCTTTGAAGACACACATGAAAACTCACACAGGAGAGAAACCTTTTAGCTGCTCAGTCTGTAAGAAAGCTTTTACACACAGTGGAACTTTACGGTCACACATGAGAACTCACACAGGAGAAAAACCTTTTAGCTGCTCAGTTTGTAAAAAATCTTTTACACAGAGAGGGAATTTGCGGTCACACATGGTAGTCCACACAGGAGAAAAACCGTTTAGCTGCTCTGAGTGTGGTAAAACTTTTCCTGAAAGGGGACACCTGAAAAAACACGTAAGAATCCACACAGGAGAAAAACCTTTTAGCTGTTCAGTCTGTAAAAAATCTTTTACACAGAGAGGAGATTTACAGAAACACATAAGAGTCCACACAAGAGAAAAACCATTCAGCTGCTCACTTTGTAAAAAATCTTATACACAGAGTTGGAATTTACGGTCACACGTGGCTTTAGTCCACACAGGAGAGAAAAGATTCAGCTGCAGTGTTTGTAACAAAAGATTTTCCCGGCATTCTCATGTCAAAACACATAAATGTGTTGGTCCGATGGAAACGGGAGCTGATGGAGAGGACTGTGGAGGACCAGAACCAGTCAGGAACTCACATCCACTTTTACAACCAGAGACTGAAGACCAGACTGGAGACTCTTCTAAACCTGAGAATGATGACAGTGCTGATTTGTTGGAGACCAGAGAACCTTTAAACCATCTGAAACATGATGCAAGATGTAAGAAAACATTCAGCTGCTCTGAGTGTGGGAGGAGATTTGGCCAAATGGGAAATCTGAAGCTGCTCTTAGTACCGACTAAACAGTTGAAATAGTTAGCTAAAGTACTGTCTAAACAGTTGAAGTAGCTAAAAGTACTGACTAAACAGTTGACATAGCTAAAATTACTGACTAAACAGTTGACAATGTTAGCTAAAAGTACTGACTAAACAGTAAGATGTTATTGCAGGAAAGTGTTGACTGTATTTAGATTGGCAGCTCTAACCTGTGTGATGCCTTCCATGCTCCAGTCCATGCTGATAGCAGTTCAGTCTAAGATGAGCTAATAGCTAATACATTCATCCATAGTACACGCGCACCGGGGAGATGATGGACCCTGGGAGGTAGTGGCTAGCTAACGTGGCTAAATGTGCTAAAATGGTTAACAGTGCTAACACAGCTAGCGGGATTACTCCCTAGTTAGCTTAAAGTACTGACTAAACAGTCTCTATTTGATTCTGTTTCCTGCAGATGTTGAGCAGCTGTTGGTGGTTAAAGAAGAGGTTCCCCCTGAGCAGCAGGAGTGTAGCTCCAGTGTGGACCAGCAGGAGCCAGAGCCCCCCCCACACATTAAAGAGGAACAGGAGGATCTGTGGAGCAGTCAGGAGGGAGATCAGCTTCAAGTGCTGGAGGAGGCTGATATCACCAAGTTCCCATTCATTCCTGTCCCTGTGAAGAGTGAAGATGATGAAGAGGAAGCTCGGTCCTCACAGCTTCATCAAAGACAAACTCAACACATGGAAATAGAAACTGATCGAGAGGACTGTGGAGGACCAGAACCAGCCAGGAACTCACATCCACTTTTACAACCAGAGACTGAAGACCAGACTGGAGACTCTTCTGAACCTGAGACTGATGACAGTGCTGATTGGAAGGAGACCAGAGAACCTCAGTCAGCTTTAAACTCTCTGAAACATGATTCAAGATGTAAGAAAAACATCTAGCTGCTAAAAGTACTATCTGAACAGTTGAAATAGTTATCTAAAAGTACAGTTGAAATTGTTAGCTAAAAGTACACTCTAAACCGTTGAAATAGTTAGCTAAAAGTACTGACTAAACAGTTGAAATAGCTAAAAATACTGACTAAATAATTGAAATAATATCTAAAAGTACTGACTAAACAGTTGAAATAGTAAACAGTTGAAATAGTTTTTTAAAAGTACTGACTAAACAGTAAGTTGTTATTGCAGGAAGGTGTCGACTGTCGTCGGTAGATTGGCAGCTCTAACCTGCACATGCTCCAGTCCACAATGATAGCAGTTTAGTCTAAGATGAGCTAATAGCTAATACATCCATGAAGATATGAGTGTGTACACGCTTCACCGGGGAGATGGTAGAGCCTGGGAACAGCGGCTAGCTAACGTGGCTAAACGTGCTAACACTGTCAACAGTGCTAACAAAGCTAGCAGGATTACATCCTAATTAGCTAAAAGTACTGACTAAACATACTTAGCTACAAGTATTTGTTACTTATTTTTTATTTTGAATATTCTTCAGATCTCCTTTTACAGCTGTTACTTCCACTCTGAAACAATATCCTTTACAAGGGGTCATAACATTCACACGCTCTTACGTATATGGTCAAGTCCACAGGAGAACATGTCCAGAAATACAAGGAAGAAAAGAAATAAAATATATTTAACAACATTCAAAATAAACAATGTAAACAGAACAAACATCAACTTAAAACAAAACATGGGTTGTATACAGGTTCACCTGGCAGATATAATCAGAGTTTAGTTCTAACGCTCCTCCATCACCGTCATTAATGGTGCCCAACTTTCAATGAAAAGTTCCCTCTGTAATCTCAACGAATGTGTATTTTTTTCATAGTGTAAATATTTCTTAAAATTGTTAGCCATTCAGCTTGGATTGGTGACTCCTTTTAAGCCATTTTATTGTAATTGTTTTCTTCTCTCTTCTCGCTGCTACCAGTAGTATCTGTAATAAATACATATTTTTCCTACTGTGTATCACAACTGGTTTTATCCCTAGAATTTATATCAGAGGGTCTCTTAGCAGTTCAACACTTCAATTCAATACTTAATAAATGTAAAAATGGATTTCCAAAAGTTATCCAACAATGGGTATTGCCAAAAAATATGTGAGTGAGTAGCCATTGTCTCTCCACACCCCCTCTAATATTGACTTGATTGATTAGGATTCATTTTACCCACATCTTGTGGTGTTCTGAAAAATCTGTTATTTATCTTCCATAGAAATTCCTTCCACAAATTGGTGGTTTGTGACTTTGTGAGCCTGAGTAGATATCTCCAACCAAACTTCCTCACTTATTTCGAGCAGTAGCTCCCTAATCCACTTGTCTTTCACATAAAATGAATTATCTTTTGTCATTGAAGCAATTGTTCTACAAACATTGGTTATTGGTTTCCTCATATGTTCTCCACCCTGAATTTTTTAGCTACAAGTATTGACTTAACAGTTGTCTGTTTTTGATTCTGTTTCCTGCAGATGTTGAGCAGCTGTCGGTGGTTAAAGAAGAGGTTCCCCCTGAGCAGCAGGAGTGTAGCTCCAGTGTGGACCATCAGGAGCCAGAGCCCCCCCCACACATTAAAGAGGAACAGGAGGAACTGTGGAGCAGTCAAGAGGGAGAGCAGCTTCAAGGGCTGGAGGAGGCTGATATCACCAAGTTCCCATTCACTCCTGTCCCTGTGAAGAGTGAAGATGATGAAGAGAAAGCTCAGTCCTCACAGCTTCATCATAGACAAACTCAACACATGGAAACAGAAGCTGATGGAGAGGACTGTGGAGGACCAGAACCAGCCAGGAACTCACATCCACTTTTACAACCAGAGACTGAAGACCAGACTGGAGACTCTTCTGAACCTGAGACTGATGACAGTGCTGATTGGAAGGAGACCAGAGAACCTCAGTCAGCTTTAAACTCTCTGAAACATGATTCAAGATGTAAGAAAACATTCAGCTGCTCTGAGTGTGGGAAACGATTTGGCCGCAAGTCAAATCTGAAGCAACACATGATAATTCATACAGGAGAAAAACCTTTCAGCTGTTCAATTTGTGATAAACGATTTGTCTTTAAGTCATCTTTGAAGACACACATGAAAACTCACACAGGAGAAAGACCTTTTAGCTGCTCTGAGTGTCAGAAGAAATTTGGCCGCAAGTCAAATCTGGAAGATCACATGATAACTCACACAGGAGAGAAACCTTTTAGCTGCTCAGTTTGTGATAAAAGATTTCGCCGCAAGTCATGTCTTAAAAAACACATGTTAACTCATACAAGGGAAAAACCTCAGCTCAGTCTGTAAGAAATCTTTTGCACAGAAAGATTGAAAGATGTATAGAAAATGTATAGAAACACATAAGAACTTATATGGGAAATAAAATGTATAGCTGCCCAGTGTGAGTGTTTAAAGATTTATACAGAAGACATAACTGACACACCACATGGCAGTTCACATACACTACAATACAATACACTGCTCCAAATTATTTTGCACAACAGAGTTTTAAAGCATTGTATAGGTTGTAAAGTACTGAAAATGGTCATTTGCTGAATTTGCAGCATTAGGAGGCCATATTTACTGAAATCAAAAGCTATTTCAATCAAACACATCTTAACAGGGCAAGTTACATGTTAACATAGGACCCTTTCTTTGATATCACCTTCACAATTCTTGCATCCATTGAACTTGTGAGTTTATGGAGAGTTTCTGCTTGAATGTCTTTGCAGGATGTCAGAATAGCCTCCCAGAGCTGCTGTTTTGATGCAAGCTGCCTCCCACCCTCATAGATCTTTTGCTTGAGGATGCTCCAAAGGTTCTCAATATGGTTGAGGTCAAGGGAGGATGGGGGCCACACCATGAGTTTCTCTCCTTTTTATGCCCATAGCAGCCTATGACAGAGAGGTATTCTTTGTAGCATGAGATGGTGCATTGTCATGCATGAAGATGATTTTTCTACAGAAGGCACAGTTCTTCTTTTTGTCCCATGGAAGAAAGTGGTCAGTCAGAAACTCTACATACCTTGCCGAGGTCATTTTCACACCTTCAGGGACCCTAAAGGGGCCTACCAGCTCTCTCCCCATGATTCCACACCAAAAGAATTGTGCAAAACATGACTCTGCCACCTCCTTGCTGACGTCGCAGCCTTATTGGGACCATCCACTACTCCATCCATCTGGACCAGCCAGGGTTGCACGGCACTCATCAGTAAACAAGACTGTTTGAAAATTTGTCTTCATGTATTTCTGGGCCCACTGCAACCGTTTCTGCTTGTGAGTATTTGTTAGGGGTGGCAGAAAAGTTCTGGAGGATCCTACACCTTGAGGTTCGCGGGCCAGCAGCTTCAAATACCTGTTTGCTGCTTTGTAATGGCATTTTAGCAGCTGCTCTCTTAATCCGATGAATTGGTTTGGCAGAAACTCAACTCAACTCAACTTTATTTATAAAGCACTTTCAAAACCACAAGTGGAACCAAAGTGCTGTACATAAGATATAAAAACATAAAAACATAAAAAACAATACAAACAAAACAAACAACTTACAAAGCATTATCAAATGCTAAGTAAAACAAGTGAGTTTTAAGAGCACTCTGAAAAACCCCCAGAGAAGGACAGGTTTTTACAGACAGAGGAAGGTCATTCCAAAGCCTAGGAGCTGCAACAGAGAAAGCCCGATCACCTTTACACTTTAAGCGCGTTCGTGGAACTACAAGAAGTGACTGATCATTTGATCGCAGAGATCTGCTGGATTGACATTGGCTGATTAAATCAGTATCATACTCAGGGGCTAGACCATGCAGGGACTTAAAAACATACAACAGCGCTTTGTAATGGATTCTGTATCGTATGGGTAACCAATGTAGTGTCATTAAAACCGGAGTAATGTGTTCTCTCTTCTTAGTACCAGTTAAAAGTCTGGCAGCTGAGTTCTGAACGAGCTGCAAACGGGACAGAGAAGCCTGACTCACACCCAGATACAACACATTACAGTAATCCAAACGTGATGACACAAAGGCATGAACAACCTTCTCCATATCATTAAAAGTAAGAATAGATTTCAATTTAGATATTGATCTAAGATGGAAGAAACTGTTCTTAACGACAGCATTGATTTGCCGGTCAAATTTAAGCTCAGAGTCAAAAATGACACCAAGGTTCCTCACGCTCATACCCGTCGCTATGGGCGGGCCATAGGGGGCCGGGCCCGCCCCCAAAAATGCTTGTGCCCCCCCACTTGAGGCACAGATCTCTTAAAAAAATTACTTTAATTTTATATTATCATAGTTGCTAATTTTGTGTTGCATTAATGTTGCATTATTTATCATTAAAACATTATAAATATAAATAAACAATGGTGTGATTTTTGTTTGATTGATGGGAATCTACACTGCAACAGCCTATCACGGCCTTACTAAAAAGAAAGTTAGGCTACGACGTGACGTAGCCTACGTCAGTGTAGCCACTCAACAGTTACCGCACATTTTTGAAAGCTGGATGAGTTTACGGCCTACGCTTCAGTTCCTCATGGTAAGTGGTTGAAAAGCCCACCAACATTCTCCTCTGCCAAACTGGATACAACACCGACGCCTCCTGATGTTGTCGTTGGAGAAGGAGCCCCTGGACGACAGTCTGAGCCTCATGCTAGTAGCTCCGTGGAGCCCGACGACAATCTGAGCCTGATGCTAGTAGCTCCGTGGAGCCCGACCCTGGGCCTGGCAGGACCTGCAGGTCAAGTGCAACTGCGACTGGGGCAGCATTTGGGCCACAACTAACTGTTGAATCAGGGGGTGTGACGGACAAACCCAAACAGGTTGTGTTGAGGAAATATCCAGTCAAAATGTTTGGTTAAAAAAAACGTAGCTGTAGCTGGTATTTGAACAGGGACTGGCTTGCGTAGGCTACTCGGTGGAAAAGGACTCTGCATTTTGTTATGCCTGCAGGAAATTCACATCTGTATCATCGGACGCGACCTTCTTCATTAAGGGGTTTAAGATTTACAGACAAGGGCTTAAATAAGCATGCAGCTTCAAATGACAGGAGGGACTGGAGAGAGGACAGGCTGCCTCCACTCAAAGTACCGGTAGGTTCAAAGTCTCTGTGTGTGTGTGTGTGTGTGTGCGTGCGTGCGTGCGTGTGTGTCTCATGGCACATGCATAGCAATGCATATCCTTCTGTTGACTGCTTTAAAATGCAATGTTTGAGAGATGCTTCTGGTGTTACATCTAATATGTTGTATAGTCAAGTGTTTTATGGATATTCATAACATTGCTTCTATGTAATGTGTTGTAGGCTATATAGGCTACCTGGTCATATTGCTGTTGGTTATGTTTAACGTGATGATTACGTGCGAATAGTATAACAAGAGTATATGATTATTATACATATACGTACTGTACGGCAATAATAATTGTGCCCCCCCATGTATTTCATGTGCCCCCCTTAAGACTGAGGTCTAGCGACGGGTCTGCTCACGCTAGACAGTTTTTTCCCAGGAAACAAACCCAGGCAGTCATCATCCACACACACCCTATTTCCAAATAAAATCATCTCGGTCTTATCCTCATTTAATTGGAGAAAGTTATTTGCAAGTCAACACTTAACTTCTGCCAAACATGCTTGAAGAGACTGAATGGCACTGTCCTGCCCATGTTTCAGTGGTAGATAAATTTGGGAATCATCTGCATAAAGATGATACTGAATCCCAAATTTATCAAAAATAGAACCTAGAGGCAGCATATAAAGTGAAAATAAAATTGGTCCCAGTATTGAGCCCTGCGGAACCCCACACACAAGGGGGGCAACGGAAGAAGAATAGTCCCCTAAACTATCCTTCAAATAGGAAGAGAACCATTTAAGGGCTAAGCCCTGAATACCAACCTGATCTCTAAGACAATCAATGAGAATTTTATGATCAACCGTATCAAATGCCGCCGTAAGATCTAACAACAGCAAGACAACACGGTTTCCAGAATCAACACTTCGTAGGATATCATTAGACACCCTCAAAAGAGCAGATTCTGTACTATGACCAGCTCTAAAACCTGACTGGAATCTGTCGGAAATGTTATTTCTAATTAAAAAGTCATTAAGCTGTGCGTTCACAATTTTTTCTAGTATCTTAGAAATAAAAGGCAATTTTGAGATCGGGCGAAAACTACTCTTGTCAAATGGGTCTAAGCCGTTTTTTTTTAAAAGGGGCTGAATAACCGCATGCTTAAAACTAACTGGAACAACACCAGATGACAAACTAATATTCATAATAGACAGAATACTTGGGCCTTCCACATTATGCCTTTATCTGCACAAACCTGTGTGCTCTGAATCAGCCACAAATCTCTTCATGTAACTTGTCCTGTTAAGATGTGTTTGATTGAAATAGCTTTTGATTTCAGTAAATATGACCTCCTATTACTGCAAATTCAGCAAATGACAATTTTCAGTTCTTTACAACCTATAAAATTCTCTGTTGTGCATAATCATTTGGAACCGTGTATTTTGAGTTTTTTATTTTTGAAAAAATACTGTTTTCATTGGGTGGTTCAATGAAATTCGACTTATACCCTAACGGTTGGTGACTTAACATTTTATATATTTATATATATATATATCATTTGCATCGACTATTTAGGAAAATCAGTGTAAAATATAATTTGCATAATAATTTGGAACACAGTGTATACTTAAGAAACAGCACACATAGGCAGCTTTTATTTATATAGCACATTTCAGCAACAGGGCAATTCAAAGTAATAATTGAAAGTGCTCTTCTCAAAAAGTAAACATGTTGTTTGAGGTCCCACAGGGGTCAATCCTTGGCCGTCTTTGTTTTTTAAGATAACTGACCTAGCGTCTGTCTCCCAAACTGTTGAGTGAAATGAAAATAAACCGTAATTAGTTGGTTCAATTCAAAGTGTTTCCTTCTTTATTAAACTTCTTTTCCGATCTTTTTGCACAAGAGATAACTGAGTGATACATTTATAGAGGACTTCATCTTAAATGCCTCTACTTGTATTGACTCTTGTGTGCTGTTGTAGCTTTTACAATAATGTGAAGACATATAACTCAGACACATACAAGTGAAATGTTTCCACACACTTCTGAAAGACTTTTATTTACACTACTGAAACGCTGTCATATACACTATTGTAACATTTCCAACAGTGTGTAAGAGTGTTTCATTATTACGGTAATGTGATGACATATAACTCCGACACACACGAGTGAAATGCTCTCACACTCATACTTTACTGAAACTAATTTCACTTTTAATAGTGTATATGAGAGCATTTCAGTAGTGTATATGACAACATTTCAGTAGCGTGTATGAGATTGTTTCAGTAGGCTATATGAGAGTGTTTCAGTAGTGTGTATGAGAGGGTTAGGCCAGTGACTAGGCATTTTCTTGATGCCATGGAAAGACCAGACTATACCCTGTACAGAAAACCCTGTGTGAGCTTTTATATTTTTGCAAAAGCGTTGTTGAAGTGAGCCTGAGATCGGAGACTTTAACCGCCAACGACGGCTTCTTTATGATTGCTGTGCATATGATAATAAATGAATGACATTAATCAAGATATATTACTTGCTGAAAATGAGTTGCTGAACCAAAATCTTCTAGCAGGTTCCAATTTTAAATCTGAGGATAATGGACTGGAGTTGAGAAAAATGTCTCCATATTTCCATGAGAATAGTTTCTGTTCTGCTTAGAGGGATTCTTAAAATAAACTTTCATGTAACTTTAATCCAGTCAGGGGCGGATCTACCGGGGTGGCATAGGGTGGCAAATGCCACCCTAAAATAAAGCCTTGCCACCCCTGCTGCCACCCCAGTTGGCAGCAACGAATTACGGTAAAAGTTATGGCCAATTTGACAATTTACGAGCGTGCGTCTCCAATGTCCGACTACAGTGAATGCAGCATAAGATGACGCCAGAGCGGAGAGAGTCTGTTTTGTTTGGAAAACTGAGTGGCGCTAAGCGAGAGAGCCAGGAGTCGCGATGAATGGAGACACAGGAGGAAAGAGGTCAAAACGGATTAACTATCTATCCAGAAATGAAATTATAACAAAAGCACATTGCTTAGTTGCGATGCTGATTTACTATACAATATTACTAGGGTCTGACGTTTGTTCAGTGTAAAGTAGGCTACAAAAGCTAATACTGATTCAACGTCTGTCAAGGAAAACATCGTTACTTTGAATCTTACAGAAATGAAGAGGAAAGGTAGCATATTCAGTTTTTGTCTCCAAAGAGAAAGGCAAGAGAAATAGAAAATGAACAAGTGAGCAAGGTAGACGGAGAAGATGAGGTGGAAGGAGAGAGAAAATGGCAACAGAAACGTGACAGAGACAGAATACAAGGCCAAGGCTACCAGGGACAGGAGGAGGTGGAGAAGACCACAGCGGTGAAGATATGGAGGGAGAGCATCACCGAGAGGAGGAGGGAGAAAGCGAGAGACAAGAGAAGGTGCAGGGCTCAGACAGTGAAAGGGAAAGCAGAGTGCCTGGGGGGGCCATCACCAACCATCTCCAGTCAAGCTGGTCCACATGGTATGGAAATTGTTGATGCATAGTATATACTAAGTTAGATATGAATAAGAACAACAAATGAGAAAGCTTAAATATGAATAATTAGTGAAAGTTGTCAGTGTGAAAGTGTGATGATATGGGGAGATGAGTTTTTATATTTTGTGTAGAATGTATTTTAGATCTATTGCTCAGATTAAATATAAAAAATAAAAAATATATATAAATAAAACAAAAAATAAATAAATTAACCTAAAAATACTCTCCCAGGCTAAAATGTTAGTGTGTGTTAACACAGTCTGATGGTTATAACTAATCAATGACAGTTCCTAATTTTATACAAATGCTGCCTGCAACGCTTCCTCTCTGACACAGTCCAAAACAGTTTGCTTCCCCTCTCACACATCTGCCTCTCATCACCTGGGTCTTACCTTAATGCCTTTCCTGTGATAATGCCCCTTACTTCTATCATACTTCTCTCTCCTATTAAGTGAGATCACATTGTATGGTCACTTATTCCTAATATGAACTGTTTCAAATGAAACCTCAAATGCATGAGATGAAGTTTGTCTGTATGAGTTTGTAAATGGCAGCCTGTGCCCTTTTGTAGTGTGTATATACTATTTCTCATCAAACTGTGATAACTGATTAAATTCAGTAAATATACGTCTGACATATGTTGCCACCCCTCAAAAATTCCTGCCCCCCTCTCGCCACCCCATAAATATTTTTCTAGATCCGCCCCTGAATCCAGTTAATTAGGCTGCATGAAAGTAAGTGAAAATAGTAAATGGATTTCCTGCAGAAAATGCGTGTGATTGCTGAAAGATGAAAAGCTAAACTGGATTGATGTCTGAAATGTAAAAGAAGGAGGTGAAGTAGTAAGAATACTTGAAAACAGTGGGAACATGGGTGGGTCAAAGTAGTTGAAGTTTGACAGATTAGTATACTTGTATATGACAATAAACTATCAAATAAAAACATGAACATTAACCCGCTAGCAAGGGCGAAAAAGCATTTTTTGTTTAAAAGATTGCCAATAAAAAAACACTTACCCTAGAATTAAGCTGTAAAAACTAGTGCTGTCAGTTAAACACGTTATTAACAGCGTTAACGCAAACCCATTTTAATGGTGTCAATTTTTTTATCGCGAGATTAACGTTCTTTTTGGCCTAGGAAACTTTGTAGTTTTTTTCATGCTGTTGCAACAACTAGTAACGTTAGAAAAACTACAACACCACACCGGATCTAGCTAGACCGGAAACACAACAACAGGCACGCCGTACACACTTGTTTGGGCTTGTGAGCCGGCCAAAGAGTAGCAGGCTAACGTTACGTTCTTTGGGATTAATTGGGATTAATTGCGAGTTAACTATGACATTAATGCGATTAATCGCGATTAATATGTTAATCGTTTGACAGTACTAGTGAAAACCAAATTGTTTGTCGGATTCTCAAAATTATGACGGTCCCTGAATGTGCCTCGCTGAAATCGGCTGTAAAAAATCGCTGTAAAAAGCTCCAATGTTAAGCCAAAAAAGCACCCATTGAATAAAAAACTTGCATTGAACATTCCCTTCTTTAAAAAACAAATGTCAAAAATCAACCATTTGCATGATCAAGAAGCTGTAAAATGCATAAAATCTGGTGTCTTCTAACATACAAAAGACACAAGAGATTTGTTTACTGTTCACTGTTTACTGGGGCAGCTGTGGCTAAGTGTTAGAGAGGTTGCCTGCCAATTGGAAGGTTGGCGGTTCAATCCCTGGCCCTGCAGTTCCATGCCGAAGTGTCCTTGGGCAAGACACTGAACCCAGAGTTGCCCCCTATGCTGCGCCATCGGAGTGTAAATGTGTGTGAGCGGGGGGGTTTATCATCATATCTGATGAACGTACCTTGACGTACGGCAGCCTCGGCCACAGTGTATGAATGTGAATGGTTCCTGTACTATGTTAAAGCGCTTTGAGTAGGCGTTAAGACTAGAAAAGTGCTATATAAAAACAGTCCATTTACATTTACTGTGAGGCCAAACTGACTGAGACAAGCACCAAAACACAGCGCAGCCTACTGGTGAACAGTGGTAGAAGAAGTATTCAGATCTTTTACTGCAAAAAAAATACTAAAACTACACTGCAATAAGTCCTGCATTGAAAATGTTACTTCATTAAAAGTACATAAGTATCATCAGGAAAATGTAGTTTAAGTATTAGAAGTAAAAGTAACCTATGCAAAACTAGTAATTAAAGCTGTTACAATCCAACACTGGTGTTACCTTTGTAAAAATTTAATTAATAGGCTCTATGCACGCATCACTTCCGCATTGGCGTAAGGATGTTTGGTCATTTCCGGTTACTGGAAGAAAACATTTCACAGTGAGTAGACCGTTATGATGGCTGAGATGAAGTATGCTTGTCATGACTCCATCCTGCTTCAGGTTAATCATGCTTTAAATAAAGTTGAATCATGTGTATATACCTCTCACTTCATGTGTTTGTACTTTTATGAAAGTATCTGGTAAAAACAGGGCTACAAATGAGATCTCTGAGAGAGCCCACTGCTACCGCTCAATGAAGAAACTAAAGCCACCACACCAGCTGAGAGTAGGCATAGATTAAGTGACACATTCAAAGTTCTGTTGAACTTGTTCAAGGTTCCGTTCAACACAAGTTTTACTCTTTTAATGTTCCCACATTTCAGCTTTGATTACCATTGCTAAGAGAACACCTTTGGTTGTGGTTTTCACGATAGCTGAACAGTGGTAGCCTAATACAGAACAGGGTAGCTGAGTGGGAATTGCCATACTTTGTTGTTGGGTCTGTTGTAAACAAATTGGAGTTTGGTTTAAAATGCAAACAACAATGAGATTACTACTTTTGCCTGACTTGATGACTGCGAAGACAGTAAAATAGTCCACTCAGCTATTCTTCAAACTGCTGATGTTCTACTCAAAACTGTCCTGTCATATTTATATATTTATATTTTTATTTATATTATACATTTCTGTTGTTATTGGCACTAGGCTACAATGTCGCACCACTCACCTACTGCTCTGCCAATACTGTGTGAAGGTAGGTAAATGGCACAAGACAATAGGTAAGTGGTGCGAGACAGTAAGAAAGTGACACGAGACAGTAGATGAGTTGCTGTACACCAGTAAAAAGAAGAAAGAATAGGTTTTGCTCCTACTGCTGCTGCTTTAGAGCCTCTTCTTTCAAAACCCATTAAATTATGCTTCTGTGTATTTCAGATGACAGTACGTGATTCACAGCCAGATGTGCTTGTTAAAGACAGCGTCACCAAATGATGAGTTATATGCAGTTTGTTTCAACATTGTCACCTTATAAAACTATACCAGCCCATTATTGGAAAGTGCTGTTACTCTGACATTACATCACATTTATAGGTCGAGAACACCTCACTCTGGAGAAAAGAAGAGAAGAGAACTTGCTGTTTGGCAACGATTTTCGGTACAGTCCAAAATTATTTGTGTGTCAGAGTAACCCTGAAAAACCTCTGGCATGTGAGATTTGACAGTCTCCTCATCCAGACAAATACCCACAGCCCCTAGTACAGTATACAGGAAGTTAGCCCATGTATTTATGATGCGGCTTACAGTTGACTGGTGGATTTTGAATCTGTGGGCCGGATCCTTCAGCAACACACCCAATGACAAGTAATTCATAAAGAGAAAAAAATCTGTCAATGGGTTGAAGAACCTGAAAAAAGTAAGAATTCCATTATTACCTCATTACACAAATAGATTGTGACTGGCTCAACTTATTTAGCTGTAAGGATTTGATAAGATGATGCAATATATCTTGCTTTGTAAGAACAATTGTAAAATATATTCACCGTTGCATTGCCTCATCATTCTTCGTTACACTTTGTGCTCTTGTCATCCGTATGGTCTTGCGGGTGGCTATCTGCTTCCAAAAGGCCATCAGGTGGGCGTGACTTGCAAACCTGTGGTGTACGTGTTACATTTCTATATGTTAAGTGTCCATACACAACATTAAATTGCAAGCATGTTAGCATCCTTATTGACAGTTATACAACAACCTGGAACGTTTAGGCACTAAGGTCAGAAACTGGACCACACACACGTCAGCCCTTTTGCTTACTGCTCTTCTCAGTATTCTTAAAATACAATGCGCTAGAAGATAGCCTAGATCAAGATAGTTTTAGATACTTTACTCATCCCGAGGTTCAAGGTTTCCAGTAGCTTACAACAACACACATCACACATGCAACATTTAAACAGATAATAATGCTAGTCATTGTTGACAGCTCTAATACGTCTATATTAAAAAAAAGTGGACATTTTAATTTACCTTGTGAAAAACCTTATGTCATCATAAGATCTAGCAAACTGCTCCAAGCAGAACTTGCTGCTGATAGTTATCTCTTCAATTTGATTTTGGAGCCTTGCTATCTCTATATGAAGTTCTTCATTGTGGTCAAGGGACATAGCCAGCACAGCAGGTTCAGTACTGTCTCAGTAGTCATGGTCAGGAGGATAGTCCAATTCCACAGACGGATCATGCATGGTTTCTGTGTTGGGACGCTCGGTCCTTTCCCAAACTCCAGGCCATGGGGCTGGAAGACTAAATTGTTCCATTGAAAAAGCACTGGAACAGCTCCCTTCTTCAGATGTCTGCGCTAGTGATGCGCGGATTGTCTCATAACCCGCGGACCCCGCGGGTTACCCGCAGGTCGGGTTGGGGCGGGTAAATAAATTGTCACTTTATTTGCGGGGCGGGTTGGGGCGGGTCATTGCGTGCCCAGGCGTCACGCGTGAACGTCCACGAAAGTGGCGGCGCAAGCGCGCTCAACGTAAAAGAAGATGGAAGATGAGGTGAGGGAGAAATTAAGGTCAGGAATTTACATCATTAAAAGAAAAGAAGGTCAGGCTGCTAAATCTAATGTTTGGGACCGGTTCTCAGAAATAGTTGCAGCAGGAGACAACAGCAGTATCGGCTACGTGAAGTGCAATTCGTGTGAAAAAATATACAAACACGATAGCCACAAAACGGGCACTTCCAGCCTGTCAAGACATGTCTGTGGGGGGTCTAAGAAAAAGGACGACAGTGGCACGTCTCAAAATATTACCGCTTTCCTCAAAAGTAAAGTAGTACCAGCACATGTCAAGTCCGAGGTCACAGACGCTTGTGTTGAATTCTGCTGTCGAGATCTGCGGCCCTTCGACATAGTATCTGGAGATGGATTTCATACCGTAGCCCAGTGTCTAATTCACATTGGTTCACGTTACGGACGTGTGGATGCCAGCAGTGTACTCCCTCACAGGCAAACTGTTTGCGACAGAGCCAAAGCGACCGCGCAAGAAAAAAAAGAAATCCTCTCAAAGAAGATAAATAAAGCTCTGGATTGTGGCATATCTATTACCACTGACATGTGGACCGATGAGTTCAACAAACGATCCTACACGGCGTTTCCTGGTCACTTCATTAATGACGACTGGAAATGGAGAGCCGTGTCATAAGCGACAGCTGAATTTGACTCTACTCTCAAAAAAGACAGCGCAACATCCACGAGCAAATTTATTAAGGAGCTGCATGACTTTGGTATTGAACCTGCCGGCATATCAAAAGTAATGTTTGTAAGTGACCAGGGAGCAAACACAAAAGCTGCCCGCCGCGCTACGAAGTGGGTGCCGTGCACAGCCCATGTCATTAACATCGTTCTCAAACACACATTTGATGTTAAAGAGAACACGCCAACATATATGCGCGGACGTGAATGATGTCATTGCAAAGTGCAAAAGCCTTGTGACATATGTGAAAAATCGGAGATTGTAGTACAACTCCCACACACCGTGATACAAGAATGTGAGAACCCGTTGGAACAGCAAAGTTGCGATGATGCAGTCAGTCAGTAAACAGTATCGTGAAATCCAACAGGCCTTGCAGGAGAAAGATCAGCTCCACAGAATGGATGGCATTCAGCTGGATGTGTTGAACACAGTTACTGAGTTTTTGCTGCCTTTTAAAGCGGCGAAGTGAAGAGTTGAGGGAGGGTGATACGTATCCAACTATTCAGCTGGTCGTGCTTTGGTTTTTAAACTGAAGAAACACTCGCGAGCCCCAATACGGTGATCCGGATTACATGGCTTATATTCGGGCACAGGCGCGCGCAACGCTAAATGAGAAAATGTCCATCAGCGTCACCCACAAGCTTGGAACGTTTCTTTGTCCCCGTTTTAAGTCCTTGAAGATGTTTCAAGCGGAGGAAGCGGCAACGTGCGGAAACCAGGCCAGAAGACTTTGACAGTGCGCCGGTTACACCTCCAGCAAGTCTGAGGGCAGCAGACCGAATCAGCCGATGCCTCGAGGTGAGTATTGTAACACCAGCAAATAGATAGGTGTTTTAGCTATAGTGGTCTAATGTATGTTTTAAATGTTAAATATTGTTATATTTTATTTTTTAGTTGCGACGAAGCCGAGCGAATCAAAAGAAAAAGAGATGATTTTAGTGAGTGGGAGGATGAAAGTGATGTTGCCGCCGAGAAAGACGAGGTTCAGCTACATTGAGGGACAGTTCTTTTGGACGGAGAGGGACATTCTAAAATTCTGGCAGTCCCAGTCAATCTCCTTTCCTGTGCTTTCCAAGCTGTCAAAAATGATACTCTGTATCCCGGCCACAAGCGCATCAAGCGAGCGCACATTCAGCTCTGCTGGCCGGGTGCTAGAGTCTAGGAGAAACAGATTAAATCCCGGTACAGTGGATGCCATTCTTTTTTTGCACAGCGAACGCAAAAACGCCAAATGAACATTCCTGTGTGTTTAAAAAAAAAAAAATATGTAGCGTACTAGGTTGTAAACTGTTGGCTAAACTTTTTTTTTTTTTTTTTTTAGCCTATTAGATGATTATAAACGCTGCTTTAAATGTTTAAATAGTTTATCACATGATCTGATTTATGGTCTATTTAATTTATATTCATAATCTTCTGTTGTTGTCAGTTAAAAGGGCAATGTTTCTGCACTTTCAGGCTGTAATAAAGGATATTTTCATTTCCATTACAGTGCATGTCTATTTAATGGTCGCAGGTGCGGGGCGGGGCGGGTTGTAAAAATAGATAAAGTGGTGCGGGGCGGGCTGGGGCCGGGCCAAATAATTTCATTAATGCGGGACCCGCGGGTTGGAATAAAAGCCGACCCGCGCATCACTAGTCTGCGCCCAGCTGGAGTCGGAGGCTCTATCGCACCTTCAATTTGAAAGTGTTGGCTGCTGACTCGTGTGTTCGTTGTAAGGAAGTTGTCTCATCGGATGTTAATCGCCCACCGTTTATGTAATTCATTGTCTTTGGGAAAAGTAAAAAAACTAAGAGAAGAATTGCATCTTGCAGACACTGTACATTGCGGCACACAGCAGTGGTGGCTGGAAGAGCCGTCATCCCGTCTTTGAAAGGACACTTTTCGTACGTTTACACGTCATCGCGTTATTAGTCAAGTATTACAAGTAAAAACATTAACATAAACAACACAACAACTACGAAAATGAACAGTTTTGGATGTTTTGACGACAAGCATTCAATGGTAGCATACGGTAGCACAGCATTGTACAATAACCGGAAGTTTACATCCATCCTGAGATTTAACTGGAAATACGTCATGCTTGCCTGTTCTTTGTGTGAATGATTTACAGTCAAAATAATTTTTTTCCTGTATTGTATATACATGTGTTCCCATATATATATATGCATATATATATATATATATATATATATATATAATATATATATATATATATATATATATATATCTTACATTCTTACAAATCTTACATTTTTCCTTTTTGTTATGTTAATGCCATTATAACTTTGTTATACTGCTCAAAAGACATTTAGTAGCTATTCGTACTTCTGGTCATGGTTGTGCCTGTTAATTTGAGATACAGAACGTGCAGAGAGAGTGAAACATGTGATCACGGTGAGTAATAATGTGACATGAGCAAAAAAACGCTCAAAAATGGCTTGGTTTAACTTTCCCCTCAGACAAAGGTGACAAGATTCACCCTCACACACAACTTTTCATCTTACAATTATGATCAACATAAATGGTAACTTCGTTTTCAACCTGGAATGATGGGAACAACAATCTTTTTACATTTGGGTAAATAGAGTCCAGATACAATTAAAAAAAAGGCCCTTTAAAGGAATAGGTAAACTAACTACCATAATATTTAAAAGTTTTCTCAGAGCTGTGAAAATGCAATAAAATATTTGTCTTTCTTCAAATGTGTATTTTAATCATTTATCTTGCTGTGTGTTTTTCTAAAGAAGCCTAAAACACTTCCGGACCTTTATTTTGAAGCTCAGCAACTAATCTGCACCGGAAGCTGTAGTCTTCACTGCGGCTAACTTCACACTTTGAACAAGATGGCGTCTAGCAGAAAGGTTGTGTAGAGAAAGAGGTAAATGGGTAAAAGTCCAGATGCTGAGAGCGTTGGTGGAGCAGCGACTAACTGCGGCTGCTGAAGAGATATTTGGGCTGTTTGAAAGAACGATAGCAGAGTACGAGGAGGAACTTTGTCGTTCAAAAGAGGAGAACGAGCGACAACGGGAGCTACTGGACGCTGTTTACAACCCTCAGCTTCGGCTACACAGAGCAGGTTTGGTCCCTTTACTTCTTCCTCTCTCTCTGGTTAAACTGACAGCATGTTTGTTCAGCCTGTCGACGCTTCAAAGCCTCGACTGCTTCTCTGCAGCAGTACAGCAGTTACTCGGTTCAACCCAAGGCCCTTAGCTGAACGGCATCCCACTTTCTCCCCCATTTCCTGTTTTCAAAGTTGCTGACGATTGCATACTGCAGTATGTAGTATCTACTGCATATGTTCGTCAGTAGTATGCAGTATGTAGTATCTACTGCATATGTTCGTCAGTAGTATGCAGTAGCCTATGTAGTACCTACTGCATATGTTCGTCAGTAGTATGCAGTAGCCTATGTAGTACCTACTGCATATGTTCGTCAGTAGTATGCAGTATGAAACGATGCTGAAGTTAGCTTCTGATTCATCAGGGAAACATAACTTCCATTGCTGAGTGACTGATCCGCCATTTTTTTTAACCTCTGTATTGAAAGCGTGTTAGTCATTAAGGTCAATTATTAATTATGCCTAAACCACACTTAGATGAGTGGAAGCTTGATTCTATTTGTGAAAATGCAATAAAGGGGGATCTCCCTGTTCTTTGTCATATATAGACTGTAGAATATAAGCAGTTAAAGTTATTTTTGTGCACGCTGCAAAAGAAGCTGTGTGCAGTCATTGAGGAAGTGGTTCAAGGAAATGTCACTGACTCATAGAACGTTCAGCTTGAGCCGTTAACAGTAGTTTAAGCCTTTTATGGCGCAAGAGTGCATTGTGTACCGCACAGATAAGCAGGAACACAGGAAAGGCAGTTAAAGCTGCCAGAACAGACGAGGAAGTTGCACCACAAGGTCGTGTGTGTGTGTGTGTGTGTGTGCGCGCCTGTCTCTGTGTGTGTGTCTGTATCTGTGTGTTTTGTGAAGATAACAGTTTCTGTCTAGAAACTAGGAGACACCCCTCTGTGAGGAGAGAATAAGGGCGGGGGGGGTCCTGTTTTCTGTTTACCTCTTTTTACATCAGACACATTAGAATAAGTGAATTCTTCTTTTATTGCATTTTCACAAATGGATAATAAATAAAGCTTTCACTAATCTGAAACTGTGTTTTAAGAATATTGAGCCTCTGAATACAGTCAGAGGATCAGTCCCTCAGCAATGTAAGTTATGTTTCCCTGATGAATTGGAAGCTGACTGCAGTATGTAGTACCTGCAGTATAAAGTACGCAGTACATACTGCATATGTTCATCAGTAGTATGCAGTATGAACCAGTTAAATGGCTTTATTCTGCAGTATTCTAGGCCAGGCTGAGCCTTTGAACAAGCTCTTAAATCACTGGGCAAAAAAGAACTCACACCACCACTGCAAAGGAAAAATATAAGTTTTGGAGCTTAGCATTTTTGGTTTGTTTACTTTATAAGATGTGGAAAATTTAAGAAACTGAAACTTAATATCGTACAAACATTAATTATAAACTTAAATATTACATTAATATTATTAGATGTTATGTTATAATTTATTTACAAAGCTATCGAAGAGAAATGGGTATCTCTCTGCCCTGTCAGGCTGTGTGTGTGTGTGTGTGTGTGTGTGTGTGTGTGTGTGTGTGTGTGTGTGTGTGTGTGTGTGTGTGGTGTGTGTGTGTGTTTATGTTAAAAACGAATGAGATCGGGAATAAACGCCTCTCCTGAGAGAGCTTCAACTAGCTCACAGCGGGGCTGTGAAGGTGGACAGGCTGGGAGGCCAGCCAGCGAACCCGGCAGGCACCCGCAGACTGACTATGGAGCTTCTGAACTCCAACACCGTCAGAGCAAATTTGCAATTAGCCATCTGAAACAGAGGGATGTGACATCCTTCCAATCTATTGTCATCCTTCTTTAGGCAACATTGGCACTCCAGCTGCTTTGTTAATGCCTCTTTGGCTTTGAGGGCTTCCTCTTGCTGTCTCTGGGCCTCCTAGGTCTGCAGCTCTAGCCTTTGGCATTCAATATCACCACATGAGTCCTCTCCTCCAGTGTACCAGCAGAGAGAGGCTTCTTCCAGCAGAACCGCATCTAAACAGAGCAGTGACGTCAAGCAAAGGCTTATTATACGCGAGTTGCAGAAAGACGATAGTTTACAATTATTGTGATTCAAGTCAGCACGTGATAATTTTATGAGCCAGTTTGTTTGTACTGTAGTTTGTATCGTTTTCTTTCCTGTGCCTTGTAAATATAAAATAGGCCTATTTTAATTCAGATGGGCACAATTTTATGTGCATTGATTTAATTATTTTGCCCTGTCTGCCTGTAGAAAGTAGCCTACATTTCATTAAAATTACTATAGATCTACATCACTTGATATTATTTGTTATATAGCCTGCCTATCAATTGTAATTAATCGCAACAAACATGGAAAATATTTGACCTGAACTTTTCCCATTTTGTCCGGTAAAATGAGAACCTTACAGGTAACATGACCGGCACCACTTTTTTTCTAGCAGAAACTCTGCTAGTGGGATTACTAAATTAGCTAAAAGTAATGTCTAAATGGTTGAAATAGTTAGCTAAAAGTACTGACTAAACAGTTGTCTGTATTTGATTTTGTTTCCTGCAGATGTTGAGCAGCTGTTGGTGGTTAAAGAAGAGGTTCCCCCTGAGCAGCAGGAGTGTAGCGCCAGTGTGGACCAACAGGAGCCAGAGCCCCCCCCACACATTAAAGAGGAACAGGAGGATCTGTGGAGCAGTCAGGAGGGAGATCAGCTTCAAGGGCTGGAGGAGGCTGATATCACCAAGTTCCCATTCACTCCTGTCCCTGTGAAGAGTGAAGATGATGAAGAGGAAGCTCAGTCCTCACAGCTTCATCAGAGACAAACTCAACACATGGAAACAGAAGCTGATGGAGAGGACTGTGGAGGACCAGAACCAGCCAGGAACTCACATCCACATTTACAACCAGAGACTGAAGACCAGACTGGAGACTCTTCTGATCCTGAGACTGATGACAGTGCTGATTGGAAGGAGACCAGAGAACCTCAGTCAGCTTTAAACTCTCTGAAACATGATTCAAGATGTAAGAAAACATTCAGCTGCTAAAAGTACTGTCTAAACAGTTGAAATATTTAGCCAAATTACTGACTAAACAGTTGAAATAGTTAGCTAAAAGTACTGACAAAAAGTAACGAAATTAGTTTGGTAGATTATTTCTCTGTGGTAACAATGGGCCTCATTCACCAACCGTTCTTACGAAGAAATGTGTTCTTAACCCCCACTTACGTACTTTTTACGAAGATTCTGACATTCACTAATGTTTTCTTATCTTGGATTTGTTCTTATTTAAGAACACAATCTACGAACACTCAAGAGCACTCTTACGCACATTTGAGTGATGACAATTTACTCCAAATAATTGGTTACTGCATTTTATTTAATTCTACAGTCATTTACAATGATAGTATTGTACTGTAATGTATTTCTGATCATAAAAAAAAAAAATCATAGTATGCAAAGCAGCACTAACACTGCAATTTGCATCAGCAATTAAACTGATTAAATCCTATGTTATTTAGTGATTGATCGCGCTATTTATAGGGCCAAAATGCAGTGGTGGAATGTAACGAAGTACAAATTCTTTTGTTACTGTACTTAAGTACATTTTCTAGTATCTGTACTTTAATAATAGTGAGTAATTTCGGGTCCCTTGGGTAATAGTTACCTCGAAGCCAAACACCCTCGAAAAGCTTTTTCAGCTGGGTCGAACATTGGGAGAGTTAGCGTAGAGTAGCGTTATCAGCTGAATAGCTTAGCGCAGGGGCTAATGGACCCAGTGATGTATCTCGTAAATGACCCCACTAATAATGCCCGAAATGATACCAAACTTCTACAGTAGTACAAATAGGTTATGCATTCATAAAACGATGGATTGGAAAGTTTGTAAGTACACCAGAAGTTTATGTAAATAACACTTGCCTGCTGGCTTCTGATCTCTGGTGCTGCTGTAAGACGAGTGCTTAGGGCCGTCTACAAATTACAACACCGAAAAGAGATGCAACAAAAATATTTATTAATTTAATGATTAAATAAGGTAATGTCTCCAAACTTACTTGTCCTGCTAGGACAAGTAAGTTTCGGTAGTTTTGGTATCATTTCGGGCATTATTGGTGGGGTCATTTACGAGATACAAACCTGGGTCCATTAGCCCCTGCGCTAAGCTATTCAGCTGATAACGCTACTCTACGCTAACTCTCCCAATGTTTGACCCAGCTGAAAAAAGCTTCTGGGGGGTTGTTTGGCTCGAGGTCATGGTGCAAAGGACCCTAGGGTGAAATTACTCCGAACCATCACTTTAAGTAGAATCAATAGTGCATACTTTTGACTTTTACTTCATTACATTTTGCAGCAATTATCTATACTTTCTACTCCACTACATTTCTACAACGTTACGTTACATTTTTCTGATCAGTTTTTCCTCCTGCCAAAACGTCTTCCTGACCGTCACACGTTTGTCTCACCAGTGAAGTTTGGTTGCCATAGATACTGCATATATGGGGCACCGCCGATCCTTCATTGGCTTCCAAGCCGGCTTCGGTGCTCCAGAGACTGGGCGCAGCGCCGCTGACCCTCGGTAATACATCCTCCGGTAAACGTGAAAATGAAAATGTTTGTTTTTTATTATTCTCGTTTTTAAATCATAGTTGCCTCTCCACCACCGTCGTTTACTTCTCCGCCAGGCAGCATAAGACGCGTTCATATCTTATTTATTTGGCTGGACCTCTTCACATCTCCCCATTTTCGCTTACTTGCATTGTAAAAGAAAATAAAACCGTATTAAAATACATCCATGAATAAAACCAACCGCATTCCGATTCTAACAACATATTTCCGTTTTTATGCTGGTTAGGATAGGAACTTCTTTTAAAAGCCAGGCCTTGTTTGTGGTAGTGGACATCTTCTACTTTAACTAAAGTAAATATGTCTCTGGTTATTTGTACTTTTACTTAAGTACTGAGATTCAGTACTTCCTCCACCACTGCAGTGTACAAGTCATCTGCGACTCCGACAACAATCTCTTGAATGCAGTCTCCCGCTTCCCATGAGGTCCACAGGAAGTGTCATGTCCTTATATGGGAATTTGCAGGGCGTTTTCGTATGCTAATTAGGAACAACTGGCACGCGCTTTCAATTACGAAGACGTGGGATTCATCAATCCTAACAATTCTGTTGTTTAAGAACATGTCATGAATCCGACGTAGACTTTTCTTAGGGACTTTCTTAAGAACATATTTAAGAGAAAACTTAGAAAGATATTGGTGAATGAGGCCCAATGCTTTTTGGCAATAAATCTTATACCGTTGGAAAGCCTGTTTAGTTCCCTTTCAAATGGTGCCCCATTTGTAAGGAACATGCATTTGTGGGATGAGCAGCAGCACTGAGTATGTGGGTTGCGCCCATGAAAAATTTTCCAAATCTTCTCTGCCAATGCCAAACAGCTTATTCTGCCATTGACTCGTTTGGTGAATTGGATGTTTGAAGAAACAAGACATATTGGCAATTGAACAATTTATTCACAAACCACAGCCTCAGTAGCATGTGGAAGAACCATACACAGCCACAACAGCCTGGCACCTCCTCCTCATGCTGGTCACACACTGCTGCGGGATGGCATCCCATTCTTCAACCAGCAGTCCTGACCTCAACCCCATTGAACACTTGTGGGATCAGTTTGGGCGTGCTGTTCGTGCCAGAGTGACCAACACGACCACATTGGCTGACTTGCGACAAATGCTGGTTGAAGAATGGGATGCCATCCCACAGCAGTGTGTGGCCAAGCTGGTGACCAATATATCTTATTTCTTCAAACTTCAATCATCCAATCCACCAAACACCAAATGAGTCAATGGCAGAATAAGCTGTTTGACATTGGCAGAGAAGATTTGGCAGATTTTTCATGGGTGCAACCCACATACTCAGTGCTGCTGCTCATCCCACAAATGCATGTTCCTTACAAATGGGGCACCATTTGAAAGGGAACTAAACAGGCTTTCCAACGGTCTAAGATTTATTGCCAAAAAGCATTGTTACCACAGAGAAATAATCTACCAAACACAAATTTCCTTACTTTTTGTGCTAAGTTTAGTTGGTTAAAAGTACTGACTAAACAGTTGAAATAGTTATCTAAAAGTACTGACTAAACTGTTGAGATAGTTAGCTAAATGTACTGACTAAACAGTTGAAATAGCTAAAACTACTAAACCGTAAGATGTTATTGCAGGAAGTTGTCAGATTCAGAATCAGAAAGGGCTTTATTGCCAAGTAAGGTTTTTGCACGTACAAGGAATTTGTCATGGTGACTGTTGTCGGTAGATTGGCAGCTCTAACCTTCACATGCTCCAGTCCATAATGATAGCAGTTTAGTCTAAGATGAGCTAATAGCTAATACATCCATGGAGATACAGTACATACGCAACCGGGGAGATGATAGAGCCTGGGAGGCAGCGGCTAGCTAACGTGGCTAAACGTGCTAACACTGTCAACAGTGCTAACACAGCTAGTGGAATTACTCCCTAGTTCGCTAAAAGTACAGACTAAACATTTGAAATAGTTAGATAAAAGTATTGTCTAAACAGTTTTCTGTATTTGATTTTGTTTTCTGCAGATGTTGAGCAGCTGTTGGTGGTTAAAGAAGAGGTTCCCCCTGAACAACAGGAGTGTAGCTCCATCGTGGACCAGCAGGAGCCAGAGCCCCCCCCACACATTAAAGAGAAGCAGGAGGAACTGTGGAGCAGTCAGGAGGGAGAGCAGCTTCAATGGCTGGAGAAGGCTGATATCACCAAGTTCCCATTCAATCCTGTCCTTGTGAAGAGTGAAGATGATGAAGAGGAAGCTCAGTCCTCACAGCTTCATCAAAGACGGACTCAACACATGGAAACAGAAGGTGATGGAGAGGACTGTGGAGGACCAGAACCAGCCAGGAACTCACATCTACATCCACTTTTACAACCAGAGACTGAAGACCAGACTGGAGACTCTTCTGTTCCTGAGAATGATGACAGTGCTGATTGGAAGGAGACCAGAGAACCTCAGTCACCTTCAAACTCTCTGAAACATGATTCAACATGTAAGAAAAAATTCAGCTGCTCTGAGTGTGGGAACAGATTTACCTTCAAGTCACATCTGAAGACACACATGAGAAGTCACACAGGAGACAACTCTTTTAGCTGCTCAGTTTGTAATAAAATATTTAGCCACACGGCAGCTCTGAAGAGACACATGAGAACTCACACAGGAGAGAAACCTTTTAGCTGCTCAGTTTGTAATAAATCTTTTTCACAGAGTGGAACTGTACAGACACACATGAGAACTCACACAGGAGAGAAGCCTTTTAGCTGCTCTGAGTGTGGTAAAGCTTTTACTGAAAGTGGAAACCTAAAGAAACACATGATAACTCACACAGGTGAAAAACCTTTCATCTGCTCAGTCTGTAAGAAATGTTTTACACAGAGTGGACATGTACAAAAACACATGAGAATCCACAGGAGACATACAGGAGAAACACATGAATGTGTTGGTCATATAAACACAGAAGCTGATGCAGAGGACTGTGGAGGACCAGAACAAGCCAGGAACTCGCATCCACTTTTACAACCAGAGACTGATGACCACATTGGAGACTCTTCTGAGACTGAGACTGGTGACAGTGCTGATTGTAAGGAGACCAGAGAACCTCAGTCAGCTTTAAACTCTCTGAAACATGATTCAAAATGTAAGAAAACATTCAGCTGCTAATAGTACTGTCTAAAGATTTGAAGTAGTTAGCTAAAAGTAATGACTAAATAGATTAAATATTTAGCTAAAAGTACTGACTAAACAGTTGAAATAGTAGCTAAAAGTAATGTCTAAATGGTTGAAATAGTTAGCTACAAGTATTGCCTAAATAGTTGAAATAGTAGCTAAAAGTACTGACTAAACAGTTGAAATAATAAAGGTAAAAGTACTGACTAAACAGTTGAAATATGTAGCTAAAAGTACTGACTAAACAGTTGAAATAGTAGCTAAAAGTACTGACTAAACTTTTGAAATAATAAGCCAAAAGTACTGACTAAACAGTTAAAGTATTTAGCTAAAAGTACTGACTAAACAGTTAAAATATTTAGCTAAAAGTACTGACTAAACAGTTGAAATAGTAGCTAAAAGTACTGACTAAACATTTGAAATAGTAGCTAAAAGTACTGACTAAACAGTTGAAATAATAAAGGTAAAAGTACTGACTAAACAGTTTAATTATGTAGCTAAAAGTACTGACTTAACAGTTGAAATACACTCACCTAAAGAATTATTAGGAACACCCTACTAATACCGTGTTTGACCCCCTTTCACCTTCAGAACTGCCTTAATTCTTTGTGGCATTGATTCAACAAGGTGCTGGAAGCATTCTTTAGAAATGTTGGCCCATATTGAGAGGATAGCATCTCGCAGTTGATGGAGATTTGTGGAATGCAAATCCAGGGCACGAAGCTCCCGTTCCACCACATAACAAAGATGTTCTATTGGGTTGAGATCTGGTGACTGTGGGGGCCATTTTAGTACAGTGAACTCATTGTCATGTTCAAGAAACCAATTTGAAATGATTCAAGCTTTGTGACATGGTGCATTATCCTGCTGGAAGTAGCCATTAGAGGATGGGTACATGGTGGTCATAAAAGAATGGACATAGTCAGAAACAATGCTCAGGTAGGCTATGGCACTTAAACAATGCCCAATTGGTTCTAAGGGGCCTAAAGTGTGCCAAGAAAACATTCCCCACACCATTACACCACCACCACCAGCCTGCTCAGTGGTAACAAGGCATGACGGATCCATGTTCTCATTCTGTTTACGCCAAATTCGGACTCTACCATCTGAATGTCTCAACAGAAATTGAGACTCATCAGACCAGGCAACATTTTTACAGTCTTCAACTATCCAATTTTGGTGAGCTCGTGCAAATTGTAGCCTCATTTTCCTATTTTTAGTGGAGATGAGTGGTACCCGGTGGGGTCTTGTGCTGCTGTAGCCCATCTGCCTCAAGGTTGTGCGTGTTGTGGCTTCACAAATGCTTTACGGCATACCTCGGTTGTAATGAGTGGTTATTTGAGTCAAAGTTGATCTTCTATCAGCTGGAATCAGTCAGCCCGTTCTCCTCTGACCTCTAGCATCAGCAAGGCATTTTCGCCCCCCAGGACTGCAGCATACTGGAGGTTTTTCCTTTTTCAGACCATTCTTTGTAAACCCTAGAAATGGTTGTGGGTGAAAATCCCAGTAACAGATCAGATTGTGAAATACTCAAACCAGCCCGTCTGGCACCAACAACCATGCCATGCTCAAAGTTGCTTAGATCACCTCTCTTTCCCATTCTGACATTCAGTTTGGAGTTCAGGAGATTGTCTTGACCTGGACGACACCCCTAAATGCATTGAAGCAGCTGCCATGTAATTGGTTGATTAGATAATTGCATTACCAGAAATCTTACAGGTGTTCCTAATAATCCTTTAAGTGAGTGTAGTATTTAAAAGTACTGACTAAACAGTAGGGCTGCACGATTATGGCCAAAATGATAATCACGATTATTTTGATCAATATTGAGATCACGATTAATTATCACGATTATTTCTTGTTTTATTGTCACATAATTATATAATTATAACTGCTTTTGCATCCATATTGTGCTACATTCCTCCTTTATTGAAGGATACTGTGAAGGAGTATGCCATTTCAGCTGTTGTGCGACCGCTTTCCACACATGCATGTTTGCCGTGAAAGATACAGGCAACGCAATTTTCTGTTCACGTTAACGGCGCATGTGGTGCCTGGTATCTACCAGACGAAATAGCTACGTGGATTTCTGTGGCTCATTACACTGACACTTACATGTCTGCGTTGCGCTCTGATGCTCCGAGACCCACGTTAGAGGCAACGTAAACATCGCTGAATGTCACGCTAGTAAACACTAATAACACGTTACACAGCAGGTAACGTTAGCCTACCGTTAGCCACAGTAGTAACTGGATTAAAACACGGCTAAAATGCTGACTGCTAAACAGTGTAGTGTGTCTGTATTTCACTGTAGGATTCCAACAGCGGGACGTCCAACAGTCTGCTGCTAAAGCTATGAGCTAACAGACACAAACTAGCACTGGTCACTGCTGTTGTCTGAAAAACAACACAGACGGGACAAAACGTTGCGTTTACTGGTAAACTGGTAAACATTGTGACCGGCTTATGATGACCGACTGCTACCTGTTGTGGAATTTTCCTCACGTTACTCTGTCCTCTGTGACTGTCTACATCTAGAAACTAAGCTGCGCGGTGCAGGCAGGGAACAGCTCTGATTGGCTCATGGAGACATGTGATCAGACAGTGGTTTATGGAGCGCTAGATTGGCTTTGCAAAAACTGTTCTATGAAGAGAATGACGCATTTTAAATATCGCTTGATCACGCAAATTTGATCATGGGAAGCCAAAATCGTGATCGTGATTAAAATTCGATTAATTGCGCAGCCCTACTAAACAGTTGAAATAGTTAGCTAAAAGTACTGTCTAAACAGTTGAAATATTATCTAAAAGTAATGTCTAAATGGTTGAAATAGTTAGCTACAAGTATTGACTAAACAGTTGTCTGTATTTGATTCTGTTTCCTGCAGATGTTGAGCAGTTGTCGGTGGTTAAAGAAGAGGTTCCCCCTGAGCAGCAGGAGTGTAGCTCCAGTGTGGACCAGCAGGAGCCAGAGCCCCCCCCACACATTAAAGAGGAACAGGAGGAACTGTGGAGCAGTCAGGAGGGAGAGCAGCTTCAAGGGCTGGAGGAGGCTGATATCACCAAGTTCCCATTCACTCCTGTCCCTGTGAAGAGTGAAGATGATGAAGAGGAAGCTCAGTCCTCACAGCTTCATCAGAGACAAACTCAACACATGGAAACAGAAGCTGATGGAGAGGACTGTGGAGGACCAGAACCAGCCAGGAACTCACATCCACTTTTACAACCAGAGACTGAAGACCAGACTGGAGACTCTTCTGAACCTGAGGCTGATGACAGTGCTGATTGGAAGGAGACCAGAGAACCTCAGTCAGCTTTAAACTCTCTGAAACATGATTCAAGATGTAAGAAAACATTTAGCTGCTCTGAGTGTGGGAGAAGATTTGGCTTCAAGTACAGTCTAAAGACACACATGAGAACTCATACAGGAGAGAAACCTTTCAGCTGCTCTGTTTGTAAGAAATCTTATACACAGAGAGGAGATTTACAGAAACACATGAAGATCCACACAGGAGAGAAGCCATTTAGCTGCTCGGAGTGTGGGAAAAGATTTGTCTTCAAGTCATATCTGAAAAAACACATGATGACTCACACAGGAGAAAAACCTTTTAGCTGCTCTGAGTGTCAGAGGAAATTTGGCCGCAAGTCCAATCTGGAATATCACATGATAACTCACACAGGAGAAAAACCTTTCAGCTGCTCTGAGTGTCAGAGGAAATTTAGCTTGAAGTCAGATCTTAAGAGACACATGAGGATCCACACAGGAGAAAAACAGTTCAGCTGCTCTGAGTGTCAGAGGAAATTTGGCTGCAAGTCAAAGCTGAAAGATCACATGATAACTCACACAGGAGAAAAACCTTTTAGCTGCTCAGTTTGTAAGAAAAGATTTGGCCACAAGGAAAGTCTGAAGAGACACATTAGAACTCACACAGGACAGGATCCCTTCAGATGCTCAGTCTGTGAGAAATCTTTTACACAGAGAGGATATTTAAAGAAACACATGAGAATTCACACAGGAGAAAAACCTTTTAGCTGCTCAGTTTGTAAGAAATCTTTTACACACAGTCAAAGTTTACAGTCACACATGTTAGTCCACACAGGAGAAAAACCTTTTAGCTGCTCTGATTGTGGTAAAGCTTTTACTGAAAGTGGAAACCTGAAGAAACATGTAAGAATCCACACAGGAGAGAAACCTTTTAACTGCTTAGTCTGTAAAAAATCTTTTACACAGAGTGAAACTTTACAGTCACACATGAGAATTCACACAGGAGAGAAACCTTTTAGCTGCTCAGTCTGTAAAAAATCTTTTACACAGAGAGGAGATTTACAGAAACACACGAGAGTCCACACAAGAGAAAAACCTTTCAGCTGCTCAGTCTGTAAGACATCTTTTACACAGAGAGGGAGTTTACGGTCACACATGGCCGTATTCCACAAAGGAGAGAAAAGATTCTCCTGCAGTGTTTGTGACAAAAGATTTGCCTGGCGTTCTCATGTCAAAACACATAAATGTGTTGGTCATATAAACACAGAAGCTGATGTAGATGACTGTGGAGGACCAGAACCAGCCAGGAACTCACATCCACTTTTACAACAAGAGACTGAAGACCAGACTGGAGACTCTTCTGAACCTGAGACTGATGACAGTGCTGATTGGAAGGAGACCAGAGAATCTCAGTCAGCTTTAAACTCTCTGAAACATGATTCAAGATGTAAGAAAACATTCAGCTGCTAATAGTCCTGTCTAAACATTTGAAGTAGTTAGCTAAATGTACTGACTAAACAGTTGAAATAACTAAAAGTACTGACTAAACAGTTGAAATAGTAGCTAAAAGTACTGACTAAACAGATGAAATAGTTAACTAAAAGCAATGTCTAAATGGTTGAAATAGTTAGCTACAAGTATTGCCTAAACAGTTGTCTGTATTTGATTTTGTTTCCTGCAGATGTTGAGCAGCTGTTGGTGGTTAAAGAAGAGGTTCCCCCTGAGCAGCAGGAGTGTAGCTCTAGTGTGGACCAGCAGGAGCCAGAGCCCCCCCCACACATTAAAGAGGAACAGGAGGATCTGTGGAGCAGTCAGGAGGGAGAGCAGCTTCAAGGGCTGGAGGAGGCTGATATCACCAAGTTCCCATTCACTCCTGTCCCTGTGAAGAGTAAAGATGATGAAAAGAAAGGTCAAAAAAAAAATCTAATCTAAGCTGTTCACATCTACCTATACAGATAGCACCCTTTTTGCGATTGCGCCCTATTGATTTTTAATGTACAACAAGATGCAAACAGCAAAGTAAAGGCAGTATTATGAGTGTTCTCTTTTCCTGATGAACAAAACAATATCTCAGTGCCATCCCACGACTAACCATTGCTGTTCTTTTCTACTGCAGCATTCATATTGCAGAAAGGCTTTACCTTACACTCTATTTAATTACTTCAGGCCAAAAATGTTTAAAGGCAGATTTTTTTAATTGTTAATATGCAATTCAACACCAAGTCAAATCTATAAGATCAAGTTTGCAAGACTTCACTGTTTTTATTCAAGGGCTACTAATAATGAAACATAGCTTAGGCTATATACTTTTCAGTGAAAGCTTTTTTATTATTTAAATTCAAACTAAAAAATGGTTTTACAATAACAATAAATAAACACTGTTTTATTCATCTCAGACACGTCTGTGCCTTCCGTTAGCAACGACGCATCCATGACGGGTAGTGGCCTTGCCAAATAGTGGTTACCATTAGACGCGTACAAATCATGACGCTAATATGCGAGTAAACTTGTTCCGGGTTTTGTGCTATAAATTAATATTTAATAGCAAAGTTAGAAGTTGACAGTTTTAATTGCATGATTATTTTATGTCAACATACAGTCATAACCTACTGTTGTTAAAAGTGAAACCAGAATAGGCTATAAGGCTGTCTGTGCGTCATAGCACAAACACGATTGACACAATGGATCGCGATAATGACAAATAGTCTATTGCATTATTGTATCATTATTTCTATTATTATTTTATGTTAACATGCTCGGTAACATGCAAAACCTTCCGTCGTGAATTGTGAAAGATTGTGGACATGTCTTAACAGACAGGATAATAAATTGCATTCGGTACGGTTTATACAGGGTACCCCCAGGAGAAGTTAAATTTAAGACTTTTTAAGACATTTTTAATACCACCTAGGATGAAATTTAATGCCAACTTCACAGCCATATAGTGAAAAATCAGTGTGGATTTTAGGCATGAGAAAATAATGATTTACCAGGTAATGTCACCTGAATTTAATAAAACATTTTATTATAAAACTCAACAATCATATTTAGTTCACAATAGCTCTGTAAGGCGTGTTTGTACTCTAATAATATAAAATAATAAAGTATTTGTTGCATGAATCGCTCTTATGCTATGAAAAACCAAAATAAATAGGATGATAAAAAATAAAATATGTGCATTATGTCACAATTAGTTCCACCTTGTCTAGATAAGATAATATATAATGTAATATAATATGCCAATTTAAATGCCATTTGCTTCAGTGATTGTTTCATCCCGTTCTGCTTATGCGTCTAAAGGCTGCTGTAGCGGGAATAAGGAGTTGGGCTCTGTTTTTTTTTTCTCCCTGGTGATTGGCACATCTGGGTAATACCGTCAAATGTGCGTTAGCATGTTGGCTGCGTTTCAAACATACCCTACCAAAGGTGGAGCACCGCCGACACTGTCATCGTATTATTCACAACCCTCTCTCCGTTGCTAGCTGAACGGGAACCGGCAGTCGGGTCTTCCAGCTCCCCCGTTTCGTTAGCACTAGACTGACTGGCACACCGATCCACTTGTTGTGCTAACCTCGGCCACATTGCTCTCAGCCTCGTCCGCCAGCTGGTCCGCATCTCTGGCCAGACCTTCAGACACTTGCCCATTCTAACCGACGAGCTAACGTTAGCTTGTTGGTAGCACGGTACGAGAAGTTTTATTTTCTTTCGCGACAACTGATTGATTTGCGCCTGAGCTTGAATTTTGGATGTTACAGCCTAGCTACATCTGTGTGTTGCACGCTCACAATCGATCATACACCAAAACGTTCAACAGATTGGTCTACCTTATCAGCTGTCTCGATTGTGTCACTATAATCCAAAAACTTTTAGACCGTTCTTTAGTCCTCCAGACGTGTGTTTTTAAACAAACGGGCTAAGGAGACAAGTGTGTAGCTACGCTACAGCATTAACAAAGTGAAACTCATGGCTGATGCATCTTATTGAGCTTTCACTGATTGAGACGATTGAGACACAGGAAGTTCTCAAAAACACTATTAAGTCTGTAAACATTAAACATCACAAAATTCACATTCATTCAACGGACCTAATATTTCTTGTTGCCTTACAAAAATATTTTTTGTTCTCATCGGATCTGCATCGATCTCAGATATGGCATTTCTAAAATCAAATTGACGGAAATCCGTCATAGCAACGGAGAACTTTAATCCCTGCAGTCCTCACAGCTTCATCAAAGAGAAACTCAACACATGGAAACAGAAGCTGATGGAGAGGACTGTGGAGGACCAGAACCAGCCAGGAACTCACATTTAGCTAATAAATTACCGTCTAAACAGTTGAAATAGTAGCTAAAAGTACTGACTAAACAGTTAAAATAGTTTGCTAAAAGTAATGTCTAAACAGTTGACAATAGTTAGCTAAAAGTACTGACTAAACAGTTGACATAGTTTTTTCTTTTTTTCCTTTTTTAAGATTATGTTTTTGGGCTGTTCCGCCTTTAATGGACAGGACAGCTAGGTGAGAAAGAGGCTTGAGAGGGGGAAGACATGTAGGAAATCGTCACAGGTCGGACTCGAACCCTGGACCTCTGAGTCAAGGCATATACCTCTATGTACAGTGGGGAGAACAAGTATTTGATACACTGCCGATTTTGCAGGTTTTCCTACTTACAAAGCATGTAGAAGTCTGTAATTTGTATCATAGGTACTCTTCAACTGTGAGTGACGGAATCTAAAACAAAAATCCAGAAAATCACATTGTATGATTTTTAAGTAATTCATTTTCATTTTGTTGCATGACATAATTAATTGATACATCAGGAAAGCAGAACTTAATATTTGGTACAGAAACCTTTGTTTGCAATTACAGAGATCATACGTTTCCTGTAGCTCTTGACCAGGTTTGCACACACTGCCGCAGGGTTTTTGGCCCACTTCTCCATACAGACCTCCAGATCCTTCAGGTTTCGGGGCTGTCGCTGGGCAATACGGACTTTCAGCTCCCTCCAAAGATTTTCTATTGGGTTCAGGTCTGGAGACTGGCTAGGCCACTCCAGGACCTTGAGATGCTTCTTATGGAGCCACTCCTTAGATACCCTGGCTGTGTGTTTCGGGTCGTTGTCATGTTGGAAGACCAGGCCACGACCTATCTTCAATGCTCTTACTGAGGGAAGGAGGTTGTTGGACAAGATCTCGCGATACATGGCCCCATCCATCCTCCCCTCAATACGGTGCAGTCGTCCTGTCCCCTTTGCAGAAAAGCATCCCCAAAGAATGATGCTTCCACCTCCATGCTTCACGGTTGGGATGGTGTTCTTGGGGTTGTACTCATCCTTCTTCCTCCAAACACGGCGAGTGGAGTTTAGACCAAAAAGCTCTATTTTTGTCTCATCAGACCACATGACCTTCTCCCATTCCTCCTCTGGATCATCCAGATGGTCATTGGCAAACTTCAGACGGGCCTGGACATGCGCTGGCTTGAGCAGGGGGACCTTGCGTGCGCTGCAGGATTTTAATCCATGACGGCGTAGTGTGTTACTAATGGTTTTCTTTGAGACTGTGGTCCCAGCTCTCTTCAGGTCATTGACCAGGTCCTGCCTTGTAGTTCTGGGCTGATCCCTCACCTTCCTCATGGTCATTGATGCCCCACGAGGTGAGATCTTGCAGGAGCCCCAGACCGAGGGAGGTTGGCCGTCATCTTGAATTTCTTCCATTTTCTAATAAGTGCGCCAACAGTTGTTGCCTTCTGAGCTGCTTGCCTATTGTCCTGTAGCCCATCCCAGCCTTGTGAAGGTCTACAATTTTATCCATGATGTCCTTACACAGCTCTCTGGTCTTGGCCATTGTGGAGAGGTTGGAGTCTGTTTGTGTGTGGACAGGTGTCTTTTATACAGCTAAAGAGTTCAAACAAGTTTTAGATTCCATCTCTCACAGTTGAAGAGTACCTATGATAAAAATTACAGACCTCTACATGCTTTGTAAATAGGAAAACCTGCAAAATCGGCAGTGTATCAAATACTTGTTCTCCCCACTGTGTATATATATATATATATATATATATATATATATATATATATATATATATAAATATATAAATATATATATAAATATATATATATATATATATATATATATATATATATATATATATAAATATATATATATATATATTTATATATATATATATATATATATATATTTATATATATATATATATATATATATATATATATATATATATATATATATATATATATATATATATATATGTGCGCCTGCTCTACCAACTGATCCAACCGGGCCACAACAGTTGACATAGTTAGCTAAAAGTACTGTCTAAACAGGTGAAATAGTTAGCTACAAGTATTGACTAAACAGTTGTCTGTATTTGTTTTGTTTCCTGCAGATGTTGAGCAGCTGTTGGTGGTTAAAGAAGAGGTTCCCCCTGAGCAGCAGGAGTGTAGCTCCAGTGTGGACCAGCAGGAGCCAGAGCCCCCCCCACACATTAAAGAGGAACAGGAGGAACTGTGGAGCAGTCAGGAGGGAGAGCAGCTTCAAGGGCTGGAGGAGGCTGATATCACCAAGTTCCCATTCACTCCTGTCCCTGTGAGGAGGGAAGATGATGAAGAGGAAGCTCAGTCCTCACAGCGTCATCAGAGACAAACTCAACACATGGAAACAGGAACTGATGGAGAGGACTGTGGAGGACCAGAACCAGCCAGGAACTCACATCCACTTTTACAACCAGAGACTGAAGACCAGACTGGAGACTCTTCTGAACCTGAGACTGATGACAGTGCTGATTGGAAGGAGACCAGAGAACCTCAGTCAGCTTTAAACTCTCTGAAACATGATTCAAGATGTAAGAAAACATTCAGCTGCTCTGAGTGTGGGAAAATATTTAGCTTCAAGTCAAATCTGAAGCAACACATGATAACTCACACAGGAGAAAAACCTTTTAGCTGCTCAGTTTGTAAGAAAAGATTTGGCCTCAACTCAATTCTTAAAAAACACATGTTAACTCATAGAGGAGAGAAACGTTTCAGTTGCTCACGTTGTGATAAAAGATTTGGCAACGGGTATAATCTGAAGAAACACATGAGAACTCATACAGGAGAAAAGCTTTTCAGCTGCTCGGTCTGTAAAAAATCTTTTTCAGAGAATGGAAGTTTAAAGAAACACATGAGAATCCACACAGGAGAGAAGCCTTTTAGCTGTTCTGACTGTGGTAAAGCTTTCAGTGTTAGCGAATACCTGAAGACACACATGAGAACTCATACAGGAGAAAAACCTTTCAGCTGCTCAGTCTGTGAGAAATCTTTTTCACACAGTGGAGCATTAAAGTCACACATGGCGGTCCACACAGGAGAAAAACCTTTTAGCTGCTCAGTTTGTAAAAAATCATTTACACAGAGCGTATATTTAAAGGCACACATGAGAAGCCACACAGGAGAGAAACCTTTCAGCTGCTCTGAGTGTGATAAACGATTTGGCCAGAAGGAACATCTGAAGAGACACATGATAACTCACACAGGAGAAAAACCTTTTAGCTGCTCGCTTTGTGATAAAAGATTTGGAAATGATTATAATCTGAAGACCCACATGATAACTCATACAGGAGACAAACCTTTCAGTTGCTCAGTTTGTGATAAAAGATTTGGCGTCCGGTCAATGCTTAAAAAACACATGTTAACTCATACATGGGAAAAACCTCAGCTCAGTCTGTAAGAAATATTTTACACAGAAAGAAAATTATAGAAACACATAAGAACTCATACGGGAGAGAAAAGATATAGCTGCCCAGTGTGAGTGTTGAAAGATTTATATAGAAGACACAACTGACACGCCACATGGCAGTAGAGTTTACATTCTCTGCCCGAGCTCAAACTTGACGATATTTTTCACCGCTATCCTCGGGCAGGGCAGGGCCGGGCCGGGCCGGGCCCTTGATCAAGCATTTGTGTTTTCTTAATCATTACTTTATTAGCCTAATTGGGTGGGGCGAAAGCTATGCCTCTCCAGCTTCTCCCGTAGCTCTGGGTGTATGTCCTGCACTGACTTTAGTGGGAGGTAAACTGTGCCTCCCCCTCTGCAGCACTGTTGTCGACCAGTGCGTCGGCATGCAGACCGTGGCGAAGGACGGTATTAATTAGGTGATCGAGACAAGAAAGTCTCGTATATGGTTCCAGGGCTTTGATTATGTTGCTGCCTTGATCTGTTCCCCACACTATTCAGCTGAGGGAACTAGGGTCGAGTTTTTTTTTTTTTAACGTTTCTTCATTCTGATCCATTTGCGATCCATTCCATTCTGAATAAACAAACTGCAGTTTAGCCTGCTTTGTCCTTGTTGTATTATTCATTAAGATAATTCTAAACAGATTTCTGTAGTTCAAACAACTCTGAATTATAGTTGAGAACGTCAGTGATAACGGCCCATGTATTAAAAAATTGTTGGGTTTAAATCGGGCTCAGGCTCATAATTACAGTTAATGTGTCGGGCTGGGCTCGGACACAACGTGCACAGGCTCGGGTTGGTTCGGGCTTGATTTTTTTGGGCCTGATCCAAGCTCTACATGGCAGTTCACACAGTAGAGAGAAAATACACATGCAGTGTTTGTGATAAAAGATTTGCCCATAGTACTATGTCATAAAACATGAATGTGTCAGTTGTCACAGCTTCATCAGACTGAGGAGAAGAGAGGCAGAGCCTCCAGCCAGCAGAGAAACTCAACACATGGAAACATAAGCTGATGGAGAGGACTGTGGCGGACCAGAACCAGCCAAGAACTCCCATCCAAATTCACTTTTACAACCAGAGACTGAAGACCAGACTGGAGACTCTTCTGAACCTGAGACTGAAGACAGTGCTGATTGGAAGGAGACCAGAGAACCTCAGTCAGCTTTAAACTCTCTGAAACATGATTCAAGATGTAAGAAAAGATTCAGCTGCTCTGAGTGTGATAAAGCTTTTACTGAAAGTGGACACCTGAAGAGACACATAATAATTCACACAGGAGAAAAGCCTTTCAGCTGCTCTTAGTGAGATTTAGCATGAAGACAAATCTTAAGGTGCATATGATAATTCACTCAACAGACAAACCATTCAGCTGCACAGTTTGTGGTGAAAAGTTTCTCCGAAGGGGAATGTAGTTCGTCACATGCAACGTCACACCTGAGAGAAAAACTACAGCTGTACGGTTTGTAAGAGACGTTTTAAATTCAAAAGATGTCTGGAGACACATGACGATCCACACAACAGACGGAGAGAGAAGTCAGCCATGATTCGAAAGAGAACAGAACCACAGTCAGGTTTAAAGTCTCAGAAAAAACAGAAGTCCCGGATTAATGGATTAGTTGTCTACTATTAATAATATAAGATAATTGATCAATAAATAATGTGAAAACAGTGAAAGTTGTGTGATGTCAGCTTGGTAAATGTGAATATGTTCTAGTTTCTTCTCTCCTCTGCGACAGCGAATCGAATATCTTTGAGTTGTGGACAAATCAAGACATTTGTGGACGTCATCTTGGGCTTTTAGGAAACTTATCCACATTTTAGAGACCTAACTACTAAGATTGTTTATCTTGGGAAGAATCTAATCTATTCAGCTGTCGGGTTCTTCGGTACTCATCTCATCATCTCAGTTTGGAGTTTTTCTTCCTTCAACAGACAGACTGATGAAATGGAGAGAACTGTTGGATGTGTGATACGTGTAATTATTATTGACAATTGTTTCAGGACCATCAGACCTGCAGCAAGAATCATTTTTATTGTTCAATATATTCTTCTATTGTTCTGTTTCTTATTAAATTATATTTCTATGAGAACGTGCTGAAAATGTGTCACCAACCTGGCCTGGGGACTCTGACGCGTGGGCTTCAACAATTAATCTGCATGTAATCAGAATCACAACTGGCAGGAGGCACCATATTTGTTAAGAGGCTAAATGTTTCAAAGTACCATTTTAAATCAAATATTTTGGTGCTGCAGAGAAGTTGTTTGGTACAAATCTCTGCAAAAACCACACTATGATCTATTAAATGTTTTCCAATGAAAATAAAAACAATGGTGTAAAAATAATCGTTCTCTCTAAAGCGTGGTTTATGCTTCAGTGTTAAATCTAGGCCGTGGCTATGTACGTCTCTACGTGGAGATACCGACCCTACGCCGTAGCCGACATACTACACTATGACGTTCTCGGAGGGAATGAGGAGGACCAGTTAGACCCAGTGACAACGGGTCAGCGGACCTCTAACGTTAGACCCAGCAACAACTTTTTTCAACAAATTATATTATCACTTTTTTCTCACTTTGTTTTGACATGTTTTGTTATGACTTTTTCATTTTTTTTGACATACTGTACTATGACTTTTTTGGTACTTTTTCAACATATACTCTGATTTTTTTCCATTATTTAGACATACTTTACTATGACTTTTTAAAAATGTTTTGACATACTATACTATGACTTTTTCAATTACTTTTTTCAACATACTTTACTATGACTTTTTTGTACTTTTTCGACATACTATACTATGATTTTTTTCAATTTTTTCGACAAACTGTAGAATGACTTTTTAAAAATGTTTTGACATACTATACTATGACTTTTTATCACTTTTTTTGACATACTGTACTATTACTTTTTTGTACTTTTTTGACATACATATACTATGACTTTTTTCAATTACTTTTTACTAATATACTATGACTTTTTTTCAATTTTTTCGACATACTATACTATGACTTTTTTGTAATGCGTTTTTGACATATCATACAATGAATTTTTTCATTTTTTTCGACATACTAAAGTATAACTTTTTTTTAAACTTTTTTTGACATACTATACTATGACTTTTTTTTACTTTTTTCGACATACTATACTATGACTTTTTTTTTACTTTTTCGACCTACTATCCTTTGACTTTTTTTGTACTTTTTCGACATACTATACTATGACCAGTGGTTAAATTGGGCCGGGGCTCTCCGGGGCTCAGCCTCGGCACATAAGCCTGCTTGTTTGTCCGGATGTGCTTGCTTGCAGTCTAAATAAGTCACATAACATTTTATGAAAGTGATGCTTTTGAAAACATGATATTTCTGACAATAAATGAAAGATGTTTGAAATGGCATGCCTATTTTGTCTTGGCGGAGCTGAGAACAATAAGAACACGGCAACAACCAGCGCACCACTGCGGTCGGTAGGATTAACAGATAAAATACCTTCTCCTAAAGCTAAAAACCCCGTTCGCAGCGGTGGAAGCCCGGTGCTCGGAAGCTCCACCGGCCGCTACGAGTTCATGTCGCTGACCAAGCCGTTGAACCGGTTCTCGCTGTCGCAGCTCCTCCAGCGGCAGGGCTCCGAGCCGGCCACGGCTCGCCTCCGAGCATCTGAGAGCCCCACTCGGTGTCGTGTGTGTGTGTGTGTGCTTGTGTGTGTTAGTAAAGAGAGAGAATGGGAGAAGGAAGTTTGTGTGAGGTGGACCTGGTCACCACAGACCCAAATCTTCTCAGCTGTTGCTACTGTCATGCTGCGCTGTCTCTTCATGTGGCACATTATTTTGGCACATTGTATGGGTCACTTCTTATATCATAACAAGGTAATACAGTGTGTAATCAAGTGATGACTGATTAACAGTAATGTAAATGCTAAATGCCCTAATACCTGTTGATACTACTACAATGCAAAGTATAGGCTCTTAACCTGGCAGTTTTGCACATATCATGTAAGACTCCATTTCTCCATTTCTTTGCACAAAACTCTCCAGAAAAGTGCCATTTAACAGTTTATTTAAAAAAAAAAAAAATTCCCATAGGGGGAATACCCCTGGACGTCCCTAGGGAGAGCCCCCCCCATAACATATCCCAATTTAACCCCTGACTATGACATTTTATTTTTATTTTTTCGACATACTATACTATGACTTTTTTCGACATACTATACTATGACTTTTAGTGTACTTTTTCGACATACTGTACTATGATTTTTTTGTACTTTTTCGACATATTATACTATGACTTTTTTCGACATACTATACTATGACTTTTTTCGACATACTATACTATGACTTTTTTAATTACTTTGTTTGACATATTAATATGACTTTTTGTGTACTTTTTCGACATACTATACTATGACTTTTTTCAATTTTTTCGACATACTATACTATGACTTTTTTCAATTTTTTCGACATACTATACTATGACTTTTTTCGACATACTATACTATGACTTTTTTGGTACTTTTTTGACATACTGTATTATGACTTTTTTTCACTTTTTTCGACATACTATACTATGACTTTTTTTTCATTAAAACTTTTGACATAATATACCATGACTTTTTTACACCTTTTTTTCAACATCCTTTAACATTTTTTTCGCATACCTACAATACTATGACTTTTTTAAACTTTATTCAACACATTGTACCTTTCGACTTTACACCCTAAGCTCCGCCATAATTTAACCATAATCTTTTACTTTTTCGACATACTATACTTATGACTTTTTTGTGACATACTATACTATGATTTTTTTGTACTTTTTTCCATCTATACTATTTTTTGTACTTTTCATCATATTATACTATTTTTTTTTCACATACTATCTATGATTTTTACTTTTTCAATACTATATTATGACTCTTTTCTTTTTTATATACTATATTATGTTTTTTTTTTTTTGGATATAATATACTATGATTTTTTTATACTTTTAATATTATACACACTTTTCGTATACTATGATTTTTAATTACTTTTTTGACATACTATTGTATGAATTTTCTGAATTTTCACCCCATAACTATACCAATTTAACTCTGATCTATTAATTTTATTTTTTTCGAATACTATACTTTGACTTTTCGACATACTATACTATGACTTTTTTTTGATACCTTTGTCTTACATTCACTCTACATACTATACTATGACATTTTTGTACTTCTTTGACTACAATTGTACTATGACTTTTGGTACTTTTTTCGACATACTATACTATGACTTTTTTTACTTTTTTCACACTATACTATGACTTTTAATTTTCATTATACTATGACTTTTTTTCACATACTATACTATTTTTTTTTTCCTCACTATGACTTTTTAACTTTTTTCACATCACACCTTTTTTGACCACAATATTATTATACTATGACTTTTTTACTTTTCGACATACCTTACTATGACTTTTTGACATAATATACCTATGATTTTAAACTTTTTCAATTAATTATGATCTTTATTATTTTTTCGAGCAACTATACCTATGACTTTTTTTTGATACTCATACTCATTTTTTAACTATAACATTTTTACTCTTTTTCGACATACTATACTATGATTTTTGTACTTTCATTATACTATAACTTTTTCGACATACTATACTATGACTTTTAATTATTTTTTCATATATTATAGTATGACTTTTGTATACTTTTTCGACATACTTACCATGACTTTTTCGACATACTATACTATGACTTTTTGGTTACTTTTTGACATACTTGTATTATGACTTTTACTTTTTTCGACATAATTATACTATGACTTTTTTACTTTTTGACATAACTGTACTATGATTTTTGTACTTTTTCGACATATTATACTTATGACTTTTTCCCAATGCTAATACTATGACTTTTAATTACTTTCTTTTGACATATTATAGTATGAATTTTGTAATTTTTTTCGAATAATTGTACTTATGACTCTTTACTTTTCGATATAATATACTATGACTTTTTCGGACATACCATAATTCTATGACTTTTTGGTACTTTTTGACATAATTGTATTATGACTTTTTATCTTTTCGACATACCTATACTATGACTTTTTTAATTTTTCGACATATTATACTATGACTTTTATATCGTTTGGCGATACTCATACCTATGACTTTTTACTTTTTTCGACATAATTATTCACTTTTTCTTTTTGACATACTAAACTATGACCATTTTTACTTTTCTTTTGACATAATTGTACTTATGATTTTTTGACATATTATACGCATAACTTTTCGACATACTATACTATGACTTTTAATTCCTTTTTCGATATATTAGTATGACTTTTGTATTTTTTCGGCCATACTATACTATATATGACTTTTTTCGACATACTATACTATGACTTTTTGGTAATTCTTTTGACATACTGTATTATGATTCTTTTACTTTTTGATTACTATACTATGATCTTTTAATTATTCTTTTTCGACATATTACTATGACTTTTTGTATTTTTCGACATATTATACTTTTTTTATGCTTCTTTTTCGACATACTTATACTATGACTTTTTGTACTTTTGACATACTATATTTATGACTTTTTTACTTTTCGACATACTATACTATGACTTTTTTACTTTTTCGACATAATTGTACTATGACTTTTTTGGCACTTTTTCGACATTATACTATACTTTTATAATTTTTTTCTTTTTTTACATACCATACTCATATTTTTTACATACCATATCATGACTTTGTACTTTTTTAATATTGTATTTCTTACTTTTGACATACTATACTATGACTTTTTAGACTTTTTTTCGATATATTATATCATGTCTTTTTGTACTTTTTCCCAATATTACTATACTATGACTTTTTACATACTTTATACCATGACTTTTGGTACTTTTTTTGACATACTGTATTATGACTTTTTATTTTTTCGACATAATATACTTATGATTTTTTGGTACTTTTTCGACATACTGTACTATGACTTTTTGATTTTTCTACTATTATACTATGACTTTTTGTACTTTGACATAATTATACCATGACTCAATATATCCCAATTTAACCCCTACTATATATTTTATTTCTTATTTTCTACATACCATACTCATGACTTTTAAATATTTTTCGACATAATTGACTTATGATTTTAATTTTTTCGATATTATTCTTGACTTTACCTTTCGATACCATAATTATGACTTTTATTTTTGACATATTATAGTATGACTTTTATCGCTTTGACATACCATACTTATGACTTTTTCGCAACTTACTCACTTACTTTTCTTTCCACATACCATACTTATGACTTTTTACTTTTTTCGACATACATTGTACTATATTTTTTTAATTCTTTTTCGACATTATACATAACCCTTTTTCGACATACTTATACTATGACTTTTCGATAATTATACTTTTTCCATTTTCGACATAATAATACTATGACGTTTTGGTAATTTTTGACATACATTGTATTATGACTTTTTAACTTTTGGACATACTATACTATGACTTTTTAAACTTTTTTGGAGTATTATAGTATGACTTTTTTGTACTTTTTTCGGACATACTATACTATGACTTTTTTCACATACTATACTATGACTTTTGGTACTTTTTTGACATACTGTATTATGACTTTTTATTTTTTTCGACATACTATACTATGATTCTTTTTACTTTTTCGACATATCTAATAAATTTTTTACTTTTTTCGACATATATTATACTATGACTTTTTACTTTTTCTCTACTTCTATTTTCGACTTTTTTTTTTGTACTATACTATGACTTTTTTATTTTTTCCTCTCATATTTTTGTGACTTTTTCTACTTACTATACTTTTGTAATTTTTTCGCATACATACTTTTTCTATTTTTCGACATACTATACTATGACTTTTTTCGAAATAATATACTATGACTTTTTTATTTTTTACATACTATACTATGATTTTTTTGCATTCTTGACATAATTGTACTATGACTTTTTGTACTTTTTGATATACTATACTATGACTTTTCATTAAAAATTTTGACATAATATACCATGACTTTTTTATAACTTTTTTCCAATCCTTAACATTTTTTAACACTTCTGAACTATCACATATTTTTTTTTTTTAACATACCTTATACTTAACTTTTCTCTTTCGACATACTCATACTATGACAATTTTTCGACATACTGTACTATTTTTATGCACTCTTTTGAAATTCTTATACTTAACTTTTCGACAATTATACCTTATGCTTTTTCGACACTATACCTATGACTTTTTTTCCACTATACTATGACTTTTGTACTTTTTTGACACTGTATTATGACTTTTAACTTTTTTGACATACCTATACTATGACTTTTTAATTACTTTTTCTTAATTTATGACTTTGTAATTCTTCTTTTCACGACACTATACTATGACTTTTTTTGACAATTATACTTATGACTTTTTGGAATTTTTTGACATAATTAGTATTATGACTTTACTTTCTTTTCTACATACTTCATACTTATGACTTTTTTGCAATCCTTCATATAATTGACTATGATTTTTGGAATTTTTTCACATATTATACCTATGACTTTTTTATACCTTTTTCTACATTACCATACTATGACTTTTTAATTACTTTTTCGGGACATAATTATAGTATGACTTTTTGTGTACTTTTTGACATACTCATAATTCATGACCTTTTTGTGCAATTTCTCGACATAATGTAACTATGATTTTTTTGTACTTCTTCGACATATTCTTTTATGACTTTTTTTCGACATACTATACTCATGACTTTTAATTACTTTTTTCGATATATTATAGTGATGACTTTTTTGGTGATTTTTTTGATATACTATACTCATGACTTTTTCTCGACATACTCATACTATGACTTTTTTGGTACTTTTTGACACATTGTATTATGACTTTTACTTTTTTCGACATAATTATACCTATGACTTTTACTTTTTTGACATACTTGTACTATGATTTTTTTAATTTTTTCGCACATTATTATACTATGACTTTTTTCGACATGCTATACTTATGACTTTTTTAATTACTTTGTTTGATAGCATGAATTTTTTTGTAATTCTTTTTCAATAACTGTACTTATGACTTTTTGTACTTTTTTCAACATAATTATAATTCATGACTTTTTTCGACATACTATACCTATGACTTTTTGGAACTTTTGACATAATTGTATTATGACTCTTTCATTCTTTTTTCGGAAAATTATACTTATGACCTTTTAACTTTTTTCGGACATATTATACTATGACTTTTTTATACGGCTTTTTTCGACATACTACATTATGACTTTTTCTTTTTTTTCTACAATTATACTTAATGACTTTTTCTTTTGACATACTAAACCTTTAATTTTTTCGGACATACTGTACTATGATTTTTGTAATTCTTTTTCGACATATTATACATAACTTTCGACATACTATACTTATGACTTTTAATTACTTTTTCGATATATAGCATGACTTTTTGTGTACTTCTTTCACCTATACTCATACCTACTCTTTTTAATTACTTTTTCCTATTTGTTTATGAAGTCTTTTTGTTCTTTCGGACATACTATACTTATGACTTTTTCGACATAATTATACTTATGACTTTTTGTAAAATTTTTTGAATATATTGTATTATGACTTTTTATTTTTGGATACTTATACCTATGACTTTTTAATTACTTTTTCGGAATTATAGTATGACCTTTGTAATCTTTTCGACATACTATACTTATGACTTTTTTCGGACATACTATACCATGACTTTTTGGTAATTTTTGATACATTGTATTATGACTTTTTTTTTTCGATACTATTGTAATTATGACTTTTTGTACTTTTTCGCATAATTGTACTATGACTTTTGTACTTTTTCGACATATATACTATGACTTTTTATACTTTTTCGATACTATACTATGACTTATATCCCAATTTTAACCCTGATCTATGACATTTTATTTTTTTTTTCTACATACCTATACTATGACTTTTGGTACTTTTTTTCGCATACTCTAATTATGATTTTGTACTTTTTTCGCACCATTATTCTATGACTTTTTACTTTTCGGCAACTATACTAAGACTTTTACTCTTTTTGACATAATTATACTATGACTTTTATCACGTTTTCGAAATAATTATACTATGACTTTTTTCTTTTTTCGACATACTATACTACGACTTTTCTTTTCGACATACTATACTATGACATTTTTACTTTTTCGACATACTTGTACTATGATTTTTAAATTTTTCGCATATTATACATAACTTTTTTCGGACATACTATACTATGACTTTTTCGACATACTATACTATAATGACTTTTGTATACAATTCATACTATGACGTTTTTAAAATTCTTTTTTGACATACTTGTATTATGACTTTTTTAAACTTTTTTGGACATACTATACTATGACTTTTTAATTACTTTTTTTCGGTATTTATGGTATGACTTTTTGTAATTCTTTCGCGACACCATAATTATGACTTTTTCGATATACTATACGCGACTTTTTTGAATTCTTTTTGACATACTGTATTATGACTTTTACTCTTTTTTCTTTCACACCATAATTATGACTTTTTTTAATTTTCTTACTATTGTACTATGACTTTTTGTAATTTCTTTTCCCCCACAATTATACTATGATCTTTTATACGTTTTTCGAATAATTATACTCATGACTTTTTTAATTACTTTTTGACATATTATAGTATGAACGTGCACTTTTTTGATACTATACTCATGACTTTTTGTGTAATTCTTTTTCGACGTATCATAATTTCTATGATTTTTTGTACTTTTTTCATATTATTCTATGATTTTTCGAATACCATATACTATGACTTTTTAATTACTTTTTTCCGATATATTATAGTATGACTTTTTTAGGTAATTTTTGACATACTATAATTAATGACTTTTTTTCGACATACTTATACTATGATCTTTTTGGAATTCTTTTGATATATTATACTATGACTTCTTATACTGTTTTTACATAATTATACTATGACTTTTTACTTTTCGACATACCTGTACTATGATTTTTTGAATTTTTTTCATATTATAATTACTTACTTTTTGACTATTTACTATACTTTTTTTTCGACATACTATACTATTGACTTTTTTTTAATATATGACTTTTAATTACTTTTTTCGACATATTATAGTATGACTTTTTGTGTACTTTTTTGACATACTATACTATGACTTTTTGTGTACTTTTTCGACATAATGTACTATGATTTTTTTGTACTTTTTCGACATATTATTCTATGACTTTTTTCGACATACTATACTATGACTTTTTTAATTACTTTTTTCGATATATTATAGTATGACTTTTTGTGTACTTTTTTGACATACTATACTATGACTTTTTTCGACATACTATACTATGACTTTTTTGGTACTTTTTTGACATACTGTATTATGACTTTTTTTACTTTTTTCGACATACTATACTATGACTTTTTTTTACTTTTTTTGACATACTGTACTATGATTTTTTTGTACTTTTTCGACATATTATACTATGACTTTTTTCGACATGCTATACTATGACTTTTTTAATTACTTTGTTTGACATATTATAGTATGAATTTTTGTGTACTTTTTCGACATACTGTACTATGACTTTTTTGGTACTTTTTCGACATACTATACTATGACTTTTTTCGACATACTATACTATGACTTTTTTGGTACTTTTTTGACATACTGTATTATGACTTTTTTCACTTTTTTCGACATACTATACTATGACTTTTTAACTTTTTCGACATATTATACTATGACTTTTTTATACGTTTTTTCGACATACTATACTATGACTTTTTTTACTTTTTTCGACATACTATACTACGACTTTTCTTTTTGACATACTAAACTATGACATTTTTTACTTTTTCGACATACTGTACTATGATTTTTTTGTACTTTTTCGACATATTATACATAACTTTTTTCGACATACTATACTATGACTTTTTTAATTACTTTTTTCGATATATTATAGTATGACTTTTTGTGTACTTTTTCGACATACTATACTATGACTTTTTTCGACATACTATACTATGACTTTTTTGGTACTTTTTTGACATACTGTATTATGACTTTTTTTTACTTTTTTTCGACATACTGTACTATGACTTTTTTTGGTACTTTTTCGACATACTGTACTATGACTTTTTTGGTACTTTTTCGACATATTATACTATGACTTTTTTATACGTTTTTTCGATATACTATACTATGACTAACATATCCCAATTTAACCCCTGACTATGACATTTTATTTTTATTTTTTCTACATACTATACTATGACTTTTTGTGTACTTTTTCGACATACTGTACTATGATTTTTTGTACTTTTTCGACATATTATTCTATGACTTTTTTTACTTTTTTCGACATACTATACTAAGACTTTTTTTTACTTTTTTGACATATTATACTATGACTTTTTTATACGTTTTTTCGACATACTATACTACGACTTTTCTTTTCGACATACTATACTATGACATTTTTTACTTTTTCGACATACTGTACTATGATTTTTTTGTACTTTTTCGACATATTATACATAACTTTTTTCGACATACTATACTATGACTTTTTTCGACATACTATACTATGACTTTTTTCGACATACTATACTATGACGTTTTTGGTACTTTTTTGACATACTGTATTATGACTTTTTTAAACTTTTTGGACATACTATACTATGACTTTTTTAATTACTTTTTTCGATATATTATAGTATGACTTTTTGTGTACTTTTTCGACATACTATACTATGACTTTTTTCGACATACTATACTATGACTTTTTTGGTACTTTTTTGACATACTGTATTATGACTTTTTTTTACTTTTTTCGACATACTATACTATGACTTTTTTTGGTACTTTTTCGACATACTGTACTATGACTTTTTTGGTACTTTTTCGACATATTATACTATGACTTTTTTATACGTTTTTTCGACATACTATACTATGACTTTTTTAATTACTTTTTTCGACATATTATAGTATGACTTTTTGTGTACTTTTTTGACATACTATACTATGACTTTTTTTGTACTTTTCGACATTACTATGACTTTTTGTGTACTTTTTCGACATACTGTACTATGACTTTTTTTGTACTTTTTCGACATACTATACTATGACTTTTTCCAATTTTTTCGACATACTATACTATGACTTTTTTCGACATACTATACTATGACTTTTTTTTACTTTTTTCGACATACTGTACTATGACGTTTTTTGGTACTTTTTCGACATACTGTACTATGACTTTTTTGGTACTTTTTTGACATACTATACTATGACTTTTTCATTAAAAATTTTGACATAATATACCATGACTTTTTTACAACTTTTTTTCAACATCCTTTAACATTTTTATCACTTTCTCGACATACTATACTATGACTTTTTTTAAACTTTATTCAACACATTGTACTTCGACTTTAACCCTGGACGTCCCTAGGGAGAGCCCCCCCCCATAACATATCCCAATTTAACCCCTGACTATGACATTTTATTTTTATTTTTTCGACATACTTTTAAACTTTATTCAACACATTGTACTTCGACTTTAAACCTTAAACCCATACTTCCCTACTGTGTTTATGTGACAGCTGGAATTACTGGTTACTTTACATATTATAGTTTTACAAATGACAGCTATCGACCCCATGACTCCTGTTTATTGGCATATAGTAAAATGTGTGTTGTGTGTTCAGATGATGGAGTGTGAGTCGTCCTGTACATCAGTTAGCAGGACAGATCCTCCTCCTCCTCCCATCGCTGCAGGGTGAAGAGGACGGTTGGACGGTGGTGCGGAATAAGGCATGGATACCCGACCCGAGGCCGACGAGGAAGCAGACGTGTTGTAGATGCAACCGGAGCAGAGTTGGTGGTTATTCATGTTCTAACGTCTGCCCTGGAGGTAACCAGTCTCCGCTGGTTTTCTGATCACAGTCGGAAACGAAGCGATCAGGAAAGGTTAACACATTGAACATTTTAACAATATTAACGTGCGCTTGTTGCCCCGTGTGCGCTGATGCGCTCATCTGTTGACATTTCCGAATGCCTTCCTACAGTTGCTTAACAAAAGCGGGCTTTCCACACAAACAAACGTAGCCTACATGTGTCATTAGTATGAGGGAAAAAAATGAGATTTTAACTGTGTCGGGCTCGGACACAAATTTCTTAATACCTGTCGGGCTCGGGCCGGGTTCGGTCACGGCTCTGTCGGACGCGGGCCGGCCTCGGACAGAAAAATTCGGCCCCATCCGGACTCTAGTGCGGAAGAAGTGAAGATGAAGAGCGTTATGAACTGATAAACGAAGCCTCATCTGTCCTTAAGGACGGGACTCCGTGTGTGTGAGAGATACTGACAAATAAGTCAAAAGTGTGTTTTTAATGGACGCAAACTGTCTGCAGCCTGAAGGGAGAAGCTTCATTAAAACTCAGTCTGGTTTCTGTGGTTGTTTTTATATCAAAGCTGTTGTCTTGTGGTAAATGAACATTTTTAGACTGTAGATTTATGTTGTATAGTATAGTGTATAGCCAAAACGTCAACATTGTCATGAGGTTAGCATTTGTTCCTTTGTTTTACTTGAGGATGTACTTTGACAGAGTTCAAGGGATAGGTCATCTTTATTTTCACAGAAGAAACAGTCACACAAACGGACACGTGTAAAAAAAATAAATAAAAAAAAACTGGTGATGTCACTGTGACTGGAGGAGGGAGCAGGGTTGGGGCTCATTTGAATGCACTATTTATTATATGAACATAGAAACAGGTGAACATGTCAGAGGCGATTCACTGTGAGCTACCGAGATCAATACTGTGATCACGGTCAGTGAAAGGGTCGGCTGCTGTCGGGACGCTACAGTGTGCTCGTCTAGATCAAAACTCATCTGTGAGGTTTAGGAGTCTTAGAAGTCCTTGATCAATAATCATAATAATCTGCAGAAACTGAGCAAATGTCAGAGACAAGAGCTTAAATCAACCAATCAATGTATCCATACTATCAGACCATGACACATGAAATCAACAGAGATTTCTAACACTCCTGAGTCGCTCAACTGGTCCAGCGGCCACTCATACTTCAACAGAACCTCAGAGTCCACGGCTTCAGGCTGGAGATGTGGCGCAGCTCACCTGAGACAGATTGGACAGTGGCAGAGAGGGGAGACAGAATTTCCTAAAAAGTGATCTCCTCCAGGAAATGAGCGGGTCTTCCCTCGTCCATCCAATCCACAGCATGGGATGGCACAGCCTGCTTTGCATCTCACATATAGAACACTCAGAAAGTCATAAAAGTCAAGTATATCGAAAAAATTATTTATATTTACTTTTATATATATTTTATAGTATGTTGAAAAAAGTCATAGTATAGTATGTCAAAAAAAAGTCATAGAATGTTGAAAAAAGTTTTAAAAAAGTCATAGTATACTATGTCAAAAAAAGAAAAAAGAAATAAAAAAATCAGAATGACAAAAAGTAAAAAGTCTGTATAGTATGTCAAAAAATGGAAATATCATACTATAGTATGTCAGATAAAGTAAAAAAAAGTCGAGAACAATTCATAGTATGTAAAACAAAATGTCATAGTATAGTATGTCGAAATAAAAGTTGAAAAAAGTTAAAGGTTGTCAAAAAAAGTAAAAAAAAGTCATAGTATAGTATGTTGACAAAAGTTTTAAAAATACAGAAAAAAGTCAGTACAGTTTGTTGAAAAAAGTTGCCGCTGGTTTTAACGTTAGAGGTCCGCTGACCCGTTGTCGCTGGGTCTAACGGTTCCTCCTCATTCCCTCCGAGAACGTCTCCCGAGCTGCGTCAGGAGGCTCTCCTCCCAGCGAGCTTCGACAAGGTTTACTGAAGCGTATCGTCACTGGACAACTAACAATCCCCATTTTGTTGTGTACCCATCAAATGACCACGGCAAACAGTCCAATGGCCTTTCTATCCATTTTATTTCTATGTGAGGACACCATGAAGACTCCAGAGACTGTTGATATTCACTCCATGCTGATTTATTTGTTACATTTTAACAAACAAACCGAGCTGCCTCAGACACATCAACTGACCACCGGTGATAGTCAGTCCAATAGACAACTGAATCTAAGTTTCATATGACTCTCTTCTCATAGAGCGTTTTGGGCGGTGTCAGTTGGACACATTCACGCCCACAGTTACCTCATGTTGGTTACATCTTTAGATGGACCTGAACTGGTGATATTTTTACTTCCAACAGTCCTCTCATCTTCCTTTTCTTAAGTACACCTAGGTCGTAACAATAACGACCAGTGTTGGGAGTAACGGGTTACAAAAGTAACGCAATAACAGTATTCCTTTTTGCTGTAACGCAGTAATATAACGCATTACTAATTAAATTTCAGTAATATTATACCTGTTACAATCTCAGTAACGCGAGTTACAACGCATTATAACGCAAAATTTAGTGGAATTTAGATTTTTTATGAATTCACCAAAACCGTGAAATATTTCTTCACAGGAAAAAAAAACAAAAGCCATATCATTTCCTGTTGCTGCATTCGATGGTTGAGATGACTGCAGAGACGGATACATTTGCGAGACGGACACGGTACGTCAGCGCGGACAGCAGTGTGTCCCAGCTGCTGACAGATATAAACATGTCGGGAATTAATGTTTAGGCTTACTACACATAAATATCATTGCATTTTATCAGCTGTGGAGAGTAACTATGCCTGTAGTGGAATGGCTTCGAATGACGACCTAAAACACTTGTCTTTTACTGTTGACCATTTACTGTTCAATATGTTATTCATTTAGTTTTTTATTTAGTTTTACAAACAAGAAAGTGAACAACTTCAACTTGACTAACATGTTGCATCTAGCATCTCACTATCATCTCAGTAAGCTAGCAAGAGTACACAACAGACAACTTCAAAATAAAAGAACTTCATGTGACGGCTCGCAGTAAAACTAAATAACTGTTAAACAAATAATGATGTGTACCTTTTTCACATATCAGCTGTAAATACTGTAAATAATGTGAATAGTAAGTTTTAATCACATAATTGACAATTTCCTTTAGAGTGTTTTAAACTAAACTGAATTAATTTATTATTCAAGTGCTTAAACAAACATTTTACAACAATGCCGTACTTCAATACAACTGTAAGGTACTTTTGAGTATTTTCATTTTCTTCTTATTACTTCTCTATTTTTACAGATTTACTTTGCATATTCATATTAATTATACAAAATATTATGAATAATCTATTATGTATTAGTGGATACATTTTGGAAGTAACTTTCCCAACACTGATAACGACTAACGTACATGCTAGTCAACAGATGGTTTACTTCAAATGATTTCACTTTGTTTTCATCCTGGTCGGATACTCGGCATGTCCTGGTGTACCACACCGTTCATATCAAACAATTATATTTCTTTACTTTATTAGCTTTACCATGGCCTAATTAGTGGCATAGGAGACCCTATACATGTTAAAAGACCTTAATTATGTTGGTGTCACTGATCATATTACCTTGGAACATAGCAATGCACAAGTGAGTTTTTATGGTTTTATACAGATCATATGTCCATCTCAGCTTTGCTTCAAAGAGAAAACTCCTCCGCTCCCTGACAGGAAACACCGTGCTAGGCTAACTTCCCTATGCTACCTCCATCACATCTCCCTTGGTTAAACTAAAGATAGCTTTCAACCTGCACTTCCTGTCTCGCTGACACAGAGAGAAAAGTCTCCTCTCAGAGACTGCTGGGCCTAAATTGTGATTAAACATGATACACAAAATTAAAACATGAACCCAATGTGTATTGAATAAACATATTGATACATGATTAATAGTGAATCTTGCTAAACATACATTACTTAGAAAGAAGTGAATATATGTGTGGGCCCTATAAAATATCGGGTGGTTACATTTGTCTGATTTCTTGATTATAATTGATTATATGACAGACATTACAAGACAAAACAACATCTAATAAAATATTTAAAATAAGAGTTTACTTTTTCCTACCACAAAATATAATGTTGTCTATCTAGATGTTGATACATAAAGATTTTTGTTTGAAACTTGAGAAGTTTTACTTGGATTTAAAAGAACATTATTCCATGTCACCAGTCTCAGGTTGTAAAAGTGGATGTGAGTTCCTGGCTGGTTCTGGTCCTCCACAGTCCTCTACATCAGCTTCTGTTTCCATCGGACCAACACATTTATGTCTTTTGACATCAGAACGCCAGGCAAATCTTTTGTTACAAACACTGCAGCTGAATCTTTTCTCTCCTGTGTGGACTACAGCCATGTGTGACCGTAAACTTCCTCTCTCTGTAAAAGATTTATTACAAACTGAGCAGCTGAAATGTTTATCTCCTGTGTGGATTATCATGTGTCTCTTCATGTGTCCACATTCAGTGAAAGCTTTACCACACTCAGAGCAGCTGAAAGGTTTGTCTCCAGAGTAAGTTGTAATGTGTCTCTTCAGATGTCCCTTGTGGCCAAATCTTTTCCCACACTCGGAGCAGCTGAATGTTTTCTTACATCTTGAACCATGTTTCAGAGAGTTTAAAGCTGACTGAGGTTCTCTGGTCTCCTTCCAATCAGCACTGTCATCAGTCTCAGGTTCAGAAGAGTCTCCAGTCTGGTCTTCAGTATCTGGTTGTAAAAGTGGATGTGAGTTCCTGGCTGGTTCTGGTCCTCCACAGTCATCTACATCAGCTTCTGTTTCCATCGGACCAACACATTTATGTCTGTTGAAATCAGAATGCCAGGCAAATCTTCTGTTACAGACTGAGCAGCTTAAAAGGTTTTTCTCCTGTGTGGATTCTCATGTGTCTCTTCAGGGTTCCACGTTCAGTGAAAGCTCTACCACACTCAGAGCAGCAAAAAGGTTTTTGTCCTGTGTGGATCCTCAGGTGTTTCTTTAAAGTTCCACTTCGTGTAAAAGATTTATTACAAACTGAGCAGCTAAAAGGTTTTTCTCCTGTGTGAGTTATCATGTGGTTCTTCAGGGTTCCACTATCCGAGAAAGCTTTACCACACTCAGAGCAACTGAAAGGTTTTTCTCCTGTATGAGTTCTCATGTGTTTCTTGAGGGTTCCACTATCCGAGAAAGCTCTACCACACTCATAGCAGCTAAAAGGTCTTTCTCCTGTGTGAGTTCTCATGTGTGTCTTCAGATGTGACTTGGTGCCAAATCTTTTCCCACACTCGGAGCAGCTGAATGTTTTCTTACATCTTGAATCATGTTTCAGAGAGTTTAAAGCTGACTGAGGTTCTCTTGTCTCCTTCCAATCAGCACTGTCATCAGTCTCAGGTTCAGAAGAGTCTCCAGTCTGGTCTTCAGTCTCTGGTTGTAGATGTGGATCAGAGTTCCTGGCTGGTTCTGGTCCTCCAAAGTCCTCTCCATCAGCTTCTGTTTCCATGTGTTCAGTTTGTCTCTGATGAAGCTGTGAGGACTGAGCTTCCTCTTCATCATCTTCACTCTTCACAGGGACAGGGGTGAATGGGAACTTGGTGATATCAGCCTCCTCCAGCCCTTGAAGCTGCTCTCCCTCCTGACTGCTCCACAGTTCCTCCTGTTCCTCTTTAATGTGTGGGGGGGGCTCTGGCTCATGCTGGTCCTCTTGTTCCTCTTTAATGTGTGGGGGGGGTTCTGGCTCCTGTTGGTCCACACTGGAGCTACACTCCTGCTGCTCCTCTTTAATAACAATATGGCTTTTGTCATTTGGAGGCAAAGCTGAAACACAGACAGAAGTTAATGTCAGACTGCAGCGTTTCCCCCAGTAGCTCGGTGGCCAGTGTGAGAATGAGACTCTAAAAAAGCCAGAAGACTCCATGGGGCCCTACATGAAGTCAGTGCTACAAGCTAACTGGAGATTTTAAAATATGATTAAGTACCGGTTAAGATGACTTGAATTGTCATTATGTTTTTGTATCTTGTATTTGTTGTTGTTATAGACACACACAAATGCACACACACAGAGACACAAGCACGCACATACAGAGACACACACACACAAAAAGAGACCCACAGACACGCGCACGCACATACAGACACACAGTGAGACACGGACGCACACAGAGAGAGACAGACAGACAGACAGACAGACAGACAGACAGACAGACAGACACACACACACACAAACGTGAATTATACTAGAATCCAAGGTGGCACGCGCCATCGTGATGTCAAAATGATGTAATATCCTGCCGGCGCGTGCGATTTATGGCGCGCGAGCCGAGGTCGTGCACGGCTCTTTGTTTTTTTAGCGGCGTGCGACACAGCGGAAACAGGAGGCCTGAACGAGTTCGCCGACAACCAGATGCCAGGACTCTCAGAGTGACTGCAAGACTCTCTGGTAAACTTACTGGGTTAAGATGAGTTCTTTTATGGTGAATGAAAGGCTTGATCTGACGAATTAGGTCATCCAATCAAATCGAAGCATTGACGGCAATGCTGCTGCCAGTTCTGACGTTGTTTACCTTTTTCTTCTTCTTCTAGTCCATAGAAAGAGCAGCGTCTGTTAATTTCAACCAAAACAGAGTGGCGATTGTTGGACCATTGGAAATACAAACCAAGACTTCGGTAAAGTTAGACAGAAATTGGCAGATTCGCTGGTTTGCGGTTCAATAAATCTTAGATGAAACGTGTTACTTACTAAGGGTGTGACGAGATCTCGTTTTACGAGATCTCGCGTGACGAGATTTCTCGTCGAGGTGAAAAGAGTGAAAGAGTGACAGACAAGACGAACACAATATGTAAACATTGTAAGAAAGAAATGCCGTACTACTAACTAGTAGTTAGTAGAGAGCTGTGGTGGTGCTGTAAGTGTTTTTGCATAGTGCTCGTGTTAGCCGCGGTATACGGCATTTCTTTCTTACAATGTTTACATATTGTGTTCGTCTTGTCTGTCACTCTTTCGCCGTTTATTATTTCCGCAGGAAAACCAAAATGTTGCCACACAAATGATTTAAAAGTGGCAGGGGGATTTTCAATAGTAATTCCACGCTCCATCACATCGCCTCACGAGACAACTTTTCACCTCGACGAGAAATCTCGTCTCGTTCTCATGAACCCAATCTCGTGATGTGTTTCGTCTCGTGGAGTAAGCGTCTCGTCACACCCTAGCTTGTAACCTTGGTTCTCTGAGTAAAGACTATTTTTCCCAGTCATATTTCTTAACTGAAGTTTTCTTTAAATTAGTGTTAAAATCGCGTCTCGCTCTCGTGACCCCAATCTCGTGTCTCGTCTTGTCTCGTGAGCGAGTGTCTCGTCACACCCCTGTTACTTACACAATAGGCAGCTCTATCTAACCGTAGGAAGGTAGACAACAAGCTACAACCCGGTTTTTATCCAAGAGTACCGTCTACATATGTGGATAAATCCAATGCATCCCTGTGAGCGTTATGCTTTCAGCCGAGCGTCTAGGGACCGTCTACAAAGTGCAAAAGATAAAAAAGATACAAAGATAAAATTCAACAGCTTCACTGTTATTGAGTCTAGCTCTTCCAAAATCACTCCACACATCTATGGTCTCCCTCTGAACATACTACACTGACTAATCTTTTACAATATGCCTCAGCCTTTTTTTTATGAATTTTTATTGCCAATAATTCAATACCGTCAATGTTATTGAGTCTAGCTCTTCCAAAATCACTCCACATATCTAGGGCCTCCTTACCAACATACTACACCTTCTTATGTTGGGTAAGCAGGCTCAGTCTATTTTTAAATATTTTTTATTGGGGATAACATCCAATAGCTTCACTGTTACCGAGTCTAGTGCTTCCAAATTTACTCCACACATCTGGGGCCTCCCAAACAACATACTACACCTTCTTATGTTGGGTAAGCAGGCTCAGTCTATTTTTAAATATTTTTTATTGGGGATAACATCCAATAGCTTCACTGTTACCGAGTCTAGTGCTTCCAAATTTACTCCACACATCTGGGGCCTCCCAAACAACATACTACACCTTCTTATGTTGGTAAAGCAGGCTCAGTCTATTTTCTTATATTTTTTATTGTAGAAAAATGCAATAGCTTAACTGTTAGTGTGCCTAGTACTTCCAAATGTACTCCACACATCTGGGGCCTCCTTACCAACATACTACACCTTCTTATGTTAGGAAAGCAGGCTCTGCCTATTTTTAAAGATTTTTTATTGGGGATAACATCCAATAGCTTCACTGTTACTGAGCCTAGTGCTTCCAAATGTACTCCACACATCTGGGGCCTCCCAAACAACATACTACACCTTCTTATGTTGGTAAAGCAGGCTCAGATTATTTTTAAATAATTTTTATTGGGGATAACATCCAATAGCTTCACTGTTACTGAGCCTAGTGCTTCCAAATGTACTCCACACATCTGGGGCCTCCTTACCAACATACTACACCTTCTTATGTTGGGAAAGCAGGATCCAATTATTTTTAAATAATTTTTATTGGGGATAACATCCAATAGCTTCACTGTTACTGAGCCTAGTGCTTCCAAATTTACTCCACACATCTGGGGCCTCCCAAACAACATACTACACCTTCTTATGTTGGGAAAGCAGGCTCAGTCTATTTTTTTATATTTGTTATTGTAGAAAAATGCAATTGCTTAACTGTTAGTGTGCCTAGTGCTTCCAAATGTACTCCACACATCTGGGGCCTCCTTACCAACATACTACACCTTCTTATGTTGGGAAAGCAGGCTCTGCCTATTTTTAAAGATTTTTTATTGGGGATAACATCCAATAGCTTCACTGTTACTGAGCCTAGTGCTTCCAAATGTACTCCACACATCTGGGGCCTCCCAAACAACATACTACACCTTCTTATGTTGGTAAAGCAGGCTCAGATTATTTTTAAATAATTTTTATTGGGGATAACATCCAATAGCTTCACTGTTACTGAGCCTAGTGCTTCCAAATGTACTCCACACATCTGGGGCCTCCTTACCAACATACTACACTTTCTTATGTTGGGAAAGCAGGATCCAATTATTTTTAAATAATTTTTATTGGGGATAACATCCAATAGCTTCACTGTTACTGAGCCTAGTGCTTCCAAATGTACTCCACACATCTGGGGCCTCCTTACCAACATACTACACCTTCTTATGTTGGGAAAGCAGGCTCTGCCTAAATTCAATACCGTCAATGTTATTGAGCCTAGCTCTTCCAAAATCAATCCACCCATGTAGTGTCTCCCTCTGAACATACTACACCCGACACTTTATGACAATCTGGCTCAGCCTATGTTTTATGAATTTTTATTGTGAAAAATCTCAATCCCGTTAATGCTATTGAGTCTAGCTCTTCCAAAATCACTCCACACATCTAGGGCCTCCCTCTGAACATACTACACCTGACACTTTTTGAGAATCAGGCTCAGTCTATTTTTTATGAATTTCTATTGTGAAAGAAATCAATACCATCAATGTTATTGAGTCTAGTGCTTCCAGATCTACTGCACACATCTAGGGCCCCCCTCTGAACATACTACACCCGCCGCTTTTTGAGAAGCTGGCTCAGCCTATTTTTTTAAGTATTTGTATTGTGAAAAAAAATTCAATAGCTTCACTCCACACATACAAAGCCCCCTGCCGGTTGTACTACAGCACTTATTTTTTAAAAATAGGCACAGCAGGTGTAGTATGTTGATAGGGAGACCCTAGATGTGTGGAGTAAATTTGGAAGCACTAGGATCAATAACAGTGAAGCCATTACATTTGTCCCCAATTAAAATATATTATAAATAGGCTGAGCCAGATTTTCCAAAAATAGCAGGTGTAGTATGTTCAGAGGGAGGCCCTAGATGTGTGGAGTAAATCTGGAAGCACTAGACTCAATAACATTGATGGTATTGAAGTTTTAGAAATAGAATAGAAATTCATAAAAAAAATAGGCTGAGCCAGATTCTCAAAAACTGGCAGGTGTAGTATGTTGAGAGGGAGACACTACATTGGTGGAATGATTTTGGAAGAGCTAGACTCAATAACATTCATGGTATTGAGTTTTTTCACAATACAAATTCATAAAAAATTGCCTGGGCCAGCTGTTCAAAAATTAGGCTGAGCCAGATTCTCAAAAACTGGCAGGTGTAATATGTTGATAGGGAGACCCTAGATGTGTGGACTAAATTTGGAAGCACTAGCCTCAATAACAGTGAAGCTATTGCATTTTTCTACAATACAAATTATTTAAAAATAATCTGAGCCTGCTTTCCCAACATAAGAAGGTGTAGTATGTTGGTAAGGAGCCCCCAGATGTGTGGAGTACATTTGGAAGCACTAGGCACACTAACAGTGAAGCTATTGCATTTTTCTACAATAAAAAGTATTTAAAAATAATCTGAGCCTGCTTTCCCAACATAAGGTGTAGTATGTTGGTAGGGAGCCCCCAGATGTGTGGAGTAAATTTGGAAGCTGTAGGCCCAATAACAGTGAAGCTATTGGATGTTATCCCCAATAAAAAATATAAAAAAATAAGCTGGGCCTGCTTTCCCAACACAAGATGGTGTAGTATGTTAGTAAGGAGGCCCTAGATATGTGGAGTGATTTTGGAAGAGCTAGACCCAATAGCATTGACAGTATTGAATTATTTCCAATACAAATTCATAAAAAATAGGCTGAGCCATATTTCCAAAAAATAGTCAGTGTAGTATGTTCAGAGGGAGACCATAGATGTGTGGAGTGATTTTGGAAGAGCTAGGCTCAATGACAGTGAAGCTGTTGAATTTTTATCTTTGTATCCACTTTCGGTTTTGCACTTTGTAGACGGTCCCTAGACGCTCGGATGAAAGCTGAACGCTCACAGGGATGCATTGGATTTATCCACATATGTAGACGGTTCTTTCGGATAAAACCGGGTTGTAGCTTGTTGTCTACCTTCCTACGGTTAGATAGAGCTGCCTATTGTGTAGGGGTGGGGGAAAAAATCGATACAGCATAGTATCGCGATATTTCCCGTGGCAATACTGTATCGATACACAGACGCCAAGTATCGATCTTTTATTATTTAAATTGCACATGAGAATTTAACTTTTTGGTAGTAGAATAATAAAATCAATTGCTTATTCAGTCCACCAGATGGCGCTGTTTGTTTTCTGGTGAGGTCAGCGGGGTGACTGTCAGCGTGCAGGAGGATGTAGATAAAATAAACATGGCAGCGTCAGAGAAAGAAATTAGAAATGCACCATCGGCGTTTAAATCAAGTGTTTGGACTTTTTTCGGGTTTTTTAACAAGGAGGGGACAACTGAGATGTATATGAGACATGGGATTTGCAAGGAGTGTCGTATGCAAATAAAATACTCAGGGAATACCACAAACATGAGGGCTCATCTCACACGCCACCATCCAGAGTTAGCGTTAGCCGAGGACGGTAAAGCTAATGCTAAACCAGCTCCGCCGAAAAACCAACCAACACTGGACACACTTAGCTTGACAAAGCTACCTCCCAATTCAGAGCGAGCTAAGAAAATAACTCAAGCCATCGCCCACTTCATGTGCAAAGACCTGCGTCCATACAACGTTGTGGAAAATGAGGGATTTTGTCACTTGCTAAAAACACTGGAACCAAGGTACGCGCCGGTTTTTCACGGATACAGCCGTACCCAAGCTCTACAGAGAAGTTAAGCTTAAAGTTCAGGAAAGTTTGAAACCAGCAGAACGTGTTGCATTAACTTGTGATGCATGGACGTCACGGGCAGTGGATTCCTATGTGACTATTACAGCTCATTATCTCACAGAAGACTGGCAACTGCTGTCTCACGTTCTCCAAACTAGAGCAGTACACGAAAGTCACACCGGGGCAAACACTTAGTTAGTTAGCTTGACAGTCACATTTTACAGCAATAAATTTCATGTGAGATGAACAAACAGATGTTGACAAAGTTTTCCTTTGGGGACATAATAATGAAGTTGGAAAAAAGGTAATAAATTGCAATATATTGCAGAATATCGCAATATGTTTAAAATCGCAATAATATCGTATCGTGACCTAAGTATCGTGATAATATCGTATCGTGGTACCTCTGGTGATTCCCACCCCTACTATTGTGTAAGTAACACGTTTCATCTAAGATTTATTGAACCGCAAACCCACGAATCTGCCAATTTCTGTCTAACTTTACCGAAGTAAACCAAGACGGCTTTTGATAGTTTTATTGTGTTTCTGTCCACTTTGAATGCAGTGTGTTTTACGATGATAAAAGTCCTGATTATTTACATGGAGTCTGGTGGGTTTGGCGAAGGCCTGTTAAAGAGCGAAGATTACAATAGATCTTATGAACAAATGCTTATTTCCATACGTCCTATCGTCATATCGTTGCTGAGAGAAGAGATCCCAGGAAGGAGAGAAAGATCAACTGAAGGTTTAATGACCAAACCTGCTCTGTGTAGCCGAAGCTGAGGGTTGTAAACAGCGTCCAGTAGCTCCCGTTGTCGCTCGTTCTCCTCTTTTGAACGACAAAGTTCCTCCTCGTACTCTGCTATCGTTCTTTCAAACAGCCCAAATATCTCTTCAGCAGCCGCAGTTAGTCGCTGCTCCACCAACGCTCTCAGCATCTGGACTTTACACATTTTACCTCTTTCTCTACACAACAAACACACTCTGCTAACACTCCTCTCTGCTAGACGCCATCTTGTTCAAAGTGTGAAGCTAGCCGCAGTGAAGACTGCAGCTTCCGGTGCCGATTAGTTGCTGAATTTCAAAATAAAATTCAGGAAGTGTTCCAATTGCTGAGCTTCAAAATAAAAGTCCGGAAGTGTTCTAGATTTCCACGGGAAAACACACAGGAATATAAATGATTAAAACACACTTTTTTAGAAAGACAAATACATTATTACATTTTCAGAGCTCTGAGAAAACAAAGAACCAAATTAAAGATGATAATAGTTTGTTTCCCTTTCCTTTTAAAGTGTCAAACAGAAGATACAAGTTTTGGTCTTGCAGTGTAATTTCATCTGATTTGTTGTTTGTCTGAATGTGAACATCAACTTTACCTTCTTAAAGCAGAAAACACTGTGAATGGACCCAATCAATCAGGGTTTGTTATTGTGTTCCCACTCAACAGGAGATGCATCTCATGGCCAGTAACCTCTCTAAGCTGGAATTGTAGGTTATATTGTTGGCTGGTTTCATTTATAATAAAACATCAGATGTTGTAAACTACATGTGTTTCGTGTGCAGAAATCTTAATGTGTAAAAGTAACTAGTAACTAAAGCTGTCAGATGAATGTAATGGAGTAAAAAGTACAATATTTCTCTCTCAAATGTATCGGAGTAGAAGTAGAAAGTGGCATGAAAAGAAAAGACTCAAGTAAAGTACAAGTACCTCAACATTTGGACTTAAGTACAGTACTGGAGTAAATGTACTAATGCTGCGTTCATGCCACCTGGGAATAACAGGGGCCGCCCCCGTGATTACGTTGTTTTTCCGACTGGCAGCGTTCACATGGTCGGCATGCGTGTTCTTCTTCTTCTGTTATATTGGCGTTTGGCATAACAACTTGTTGCATGACTGCCACCAACGGTTGGGCTTAGCCGAGAGCATCAGGTGTGTGAAAACATGGAGGCCACAATAACAGAAGATTCTCTGCTGTTTTCTTATGCGAGCATCCAAACAGCACATGGACAGGTGTGTATTTGTGTTATCTGCAGGACAACCAACGGGAAAGGACACGGAGAAGGTGTTGTTTTTTTTATACATGGGCTTATTTATGAATAATTTGAAATGTTATGTCTGTGTATGTTTCTTGGCAGAGGCATTTGTCCACAATAAACAGTTTATGGTCATTGAAATATGTTCAGTGAACCAACGTCGCCTCCATCAAACGTCAGTTGTCAACAACGTGTCACCAACTGGGGAACTGTTAGCAAAACCTAGTCCGAGTTTCCCACCTCTGATTCCCACAGGAAGTGAAGTGAATGATGTTTTCACTCAGAAAAATGTTTTTCCAATGTCCATGAACGCACGGTTAGTTACATTCCTCCACTGATTATTACTGAGACACTAAACTGTATATAAAACAAATCCATAATAAAAACAGAAGCACATCAGCACATAACACTGTTATTATAACAGCAATATTGAAACAGCAGCACAATAATAAATATGTTTTTATACGTCAGACAGTTCATGCCTCGCCCTCAGCAGTTCTGGCTGCTCTACATTGGTTATCTGTGCAAGCTAGGGCTGATTTTAAGGTTCTTCTTTTGACTTATAAAGCCTTAAAGGGACTTGCGCCTGCCTACTTAAGTTCAATTCAATTCAATTTTATTTATAGTATCAAATCATAACATAAGTTATCTCGAGACACTTTACAGATAGAGTAGGTCTAGACCACACTCTATAATTTACAAAGCCCCAACAATTCCAACAATTCCAGTAATTCCCTCAAGAGCAAGCAGTGCGACAGTGGCGAGGAAAAACTCCCTCTTGGGAAGAAACCTCGGACAGACCCAGGCTCTTGGTAGGCGGTGTCTGACGAGCCGGTTGGGGGTGTGATGAACAGTGGCGATAGTAGTCACATTAATAATGGAACAGTGACTGGATGTAGCGGGAAGCTGCAGGGTTCAGCAGGACGCAGCATGACATTGCAGGGCATCGCTGAGCTCAGCAGGGAGTGCAGCAGGACCACGGCGACAGCTACAACCAGGGTCTTGTTGCCAACGTTCTCCAAGGAAATACGCTGGGGGAAAAAAAGCATAAGGACTCCGGTAAGTGAGCTACTTACACCATATATCCCAACACGCCCCCTTCGTTCTATGGATGCTGGTCTTCTGATCGTTCCAAATATTAAAAAAAAGATAAGCTGGTCACCGGGCCTTTGCCTTTCGCGCACCCTCCCTCTGGAATGGTCTTCCATCCAACGTTAGGGAGGCAGGCTCAGTGGATATTTTTAAATCAAGACTTAAAACATTTCTTTATTATGGATTACGTATTATGGACATGTTTAAAATTCATAACTTTTGAACGGTTGTTTTATTGTATTATGTATTATCATTCGTTGTTTTATTTCATGTCTTAACAATTTTAACCTGTGGTATTCCAATTACATTCCTTTTTGTGTTGTTGATTTTATATTTTATATTTAATTCCGCCTTTTATATTAGCTAAATTGTAAATTTTAGTTGTGAAGTGTTCTGAGACCATGGTCCATGGTGATAATTCACTATAAATAACAATAAATTGAAACTGAATCAGAATTGAGTCCTATAACACTTCGGTGTAACGTTAGCGGCAGGGCCGGCGATTGCTATAGGCGACCTAGGCGATTGCCTAGGGCGTCAAAAGTTTTGGGGGCGCCGTGTCGCCCTTAGGTCTACTTCCCATTAATAATAGAATTATGAATGACAAGCGAAATAACACGTGTTTATTAAACATGATCATCCTAGGGCGCCCCCTCAGTCACACGTTTACTTGTCACCCTTTCATTACGCAACGTTTCCAGTCTACGGGTCAGACTCAAACACACGGAGCTCTGAAGCAGAGCTGTGCGTCGCTTAGTGTCCACTCTCGCTGTAAAAATACAGACGAGCAGCGGCACAGACACGGAGCTGCTGCAGCGCGCCTTCCGTGGTCTGTGCAGCTTCAGGTTTATAATGGACGCGCTCTGCTGTGGGCATGCTGCGGCAGATGTGTCTCTATTTCTGCGTAGTTTTGTGTTTCCACCTCCGATGTAGAGCAGCGTAGCCTACAGCCACTTCCCTAAACTGTCTCATTCAGAGACCAGGGTCCCAAACGGGGCTCTGTGTCGGTCAGAAGGTCTGAGATCTACCGTATCAGCAGAGCAATCACGTAATGCACAGCAGACTATGGTGCAGGTGGATTATTTTCTGAAATATAGTGACTTTATTCTTGTAGTAGCCTATTGCATTATCACTTTATTTTTCTCACAATATCACAACTCCTCCAAACCTCAGAGAACACAGATGAGATATACTGTATTTTGAATGTGCACAAAGTTTTGAGCAGAAATCTTGCTCAAACACATCTGAAATATTACAGTCCAGGGGTTTATTAATTCATTAAAATGAATTCATATATCATTCAGGTGAATCATTTTAATATGCTCGTTTTTTTCAAGGTTACCTCAAGCATAGCTCCAAGAGCGAAAGAGGGAAGAGTAAATGATGCCTAGGCTACATGTGTGCTGACTCAGATATAATTAGAAACATCGATCCAAAGGAGAATAAATAGATGAAAGCAATACAGAATGCCTGAGAGCCTTACTGCAAACTATTCCATTATGTTTTTATATTTGGATTGTAATCTATGTTTCCCTTTAGATAAAAATATTTCCAAAGTGCATAAATATTCACCAGAATGCAGGAAATGCTCAAAATTTTCAGGGGGTGGATCCCCAAACCCCCCCATCATAAGTCACCATGCACACAAATCTGGAAACAAAAAACTGGCCTTTGGGTTGCCAGACCAGTTATGATTAGACCAAATGTTGGTGCCATCTAACTTCCATGGAAGCTAGAAACTAAAATGAACATACATTGCTACTCTATTGCTGACACAGCGCTGTGGAGATCTGGTAATGCAAGACTGTGGGGGAGGGGGGCGCAAAACTCAATCTCGCCTAGGGCAACCAAAGGGCTAGAACCGGCCCTGGTTAGCGGCCAGCTGACCTATTGTTGCTGGGTCTAACTGTTCCTTCCATTCCCTCCGAGAACCTTCTCCCGAGCTGCGTCAGGAGGCTCTCCTTCCAGCGAGCTTCAACACAGTTCACTGACGCGTATCGTCACTGGACAACTAACAATCACCATATTGTTATGTACTCATTAAATGACCACGGCAAACAGTCCAATGGCCTTTCTATCCATTTTATTTCTATGCAAGGACACCATGAAGACTCCAGAGACTGTTGATGGTCACTCCATGCAGATTTATTTGTTACATTTTAACAAACAAACCGAGCTTCCTCGGACACATCAACTGACCACCGGTGATAGTCAGTCGAATAGACAACTGAATCTAAGTTTCATATGACTCTCTTCTTATACAGCGTTTTGGGCGGTGTCAGTTGGACACATTCACAGTTACCTCATGTTCGTTACACCTTTAGATGGACTGATGGACTGAACTGGTGATATTTTTTACTTCTAACGGTACTCTCATCTTCCTTAAGTACACCTAGGTCCTTGTGACCCAGACAATAACTACTAATGTACATGCTAGTCAACAGATGGTTTACTTCAAATGATTTCACGTTATTTCATCCTGGTCGGATACTCGGCATGTCCTGGTGTACCACACCGGTCATATCAAACAATTATATTTCTTTACTTTATTAGCTTTACCATGGCCTAATTAATGGTATAGGAGACACTATACATGTCAAAAGACCTTAATCATTTTGGTGTCACTGATCATATTACCTTGGACCATAGCAATGCACAAGTGAGTTTTTATAGTTTTATACAGATCATAATATGTCCATCTCAGCTTTGCTTCAAAGAGAAAACTCCTCCGCTCCCTGACAGGAAACACCCTGCTAGGCTAACTTCCCTATGCTACCTCCATCACATCTGCCTTGTTTAAACTAAAGATAGCTTTCAACCTCCACTTCCTGTCTCGCTGACACAGAGATAAAAAAATGTCTCCTCTCAGAGACTGCTGGGCCTAAATTGTGCTACATTGTGTACATGATACACAAAATTAAAACATGAAACCAATGTGTATTGAATAAACTCCCATATTGATACATGATTAATAAGAAATCTTGCTAAAATACGTTACTTAGAAAGAAGTGAATATATGTGTGGGCCCTTTAAAATATCGGGTGGTTACATTTGTCTGATTTCTTGATTATAATTGACAGACATTACAAGACAAAACAACATCTATCAAAATATTTTTAAAAAGTGTACTTTTTCCTACCACACAACATAAAGTCTTCTATCTAGATGCTGATACATAAAGATTTTTGTTTGATACTGGAGAAGTTTTGCTTGGACTTAAAGACACAAACGTTATTCCATGTCACCAGTCTCAGGATCAGAAGAGTCTTCAGTCTGGTCTTCAGTCTCTGGTTGTAAAAGTGGATGTGAGTTCCTGGCTGGTTCTGGTCCTCCACAGTCCTCTCCATCAGCTTCTGTTTCCATCGGACCAACACATTTATGTCTTTTGACAAGAGAACGCCAGGCAAATCTTTTGTTACAAACACTGCAGCTGAATCTTTTCTCTCTTGTGTGGACTACCATGTGTGCCCGTAAACTTCCACTCCGTGTAAAAGATTTCTTACAGACTGAGCAGCTGAAAGGTTTTTCTCCTGTGTGAGTTCTCATGTGTCTCTGTAAATTTCCACTCTGTGTAAAAGATTTCTTACAGACTGAGCAGCTGAAAGGTTTTTCTCCTGTGTGGATTCTCATGTGCTTCTTCAGGTGTCCACTTTCAGTGAAAGCTTTATCACACTCAGAGCAGCTGAAAAGTGTTTCTCCTGTGTGGATTGTCATGTGTGACCATAAACCTCCTCTCGCTGTAAAAGATTTCTTACAGACTGAGCAGCTGAAAGGTTTTTCTCCTGTGTGGATTGTCATGTGTTTCTGTAAACTTCCACTATATGTAAAATATATCTTACAAACTGAGCAGCTAAAAGGTTTTTTTCCTGTGTGAGTTCTCATGTGTTTCTGTAAATTTCCACTCTGTGTAAAAGATTTCTTACAGACTGAGCAGCTGAAAGGTTTTTCTCCTGTGTGCGTTATCATGTGTTTCTTCAGGTGTCCACTTTCGGTGAAAGCTTTATCACACTCAGAGCAGCTGAAATGCTTTTCTCCTGTGTGGATTCTCATGTGTTTCTTCAGATTTGACTTGCGATCAAATCGTTTACCACACTCAGAGCAGCTGAATCGTTTCATACATGTTGAATCATGTTTCAGAGAGTTTAAAGCTGACTGAGGTTCTCTGGTCTCCTTCCAATCAGCATTGTCATCAGTCTCAGATTCAGAAGAGTCTCCAGTCTGGTCTTCAGTATCTGGTTGTAAAAGTGGATGTGAGCTGCTAGCTGGTTCTGGTCCTCCACAGTCCTCTCCATCCGCTTCTGTTTCCATGTGTTGAGTTTGTCTTTGATGAAGCTGTGAGGACTGAGCTTCCTCTTCATCATCTTCACTCTTCACAGGGACAGGAGTGAATGGGAACTTGGTGATATCAGCCTCCTCCAGCCCTTGAAGCTGCTCTCCCTCCTGACTGACACACAGATCCTCCTGTTCCTCTTTAATGTGTGGGGGGGGCTCTGGCTCCTGCTGGTCCACACTGGAGCTACACTCCTGCTGCTCAGGGGGAACCTCTTCTTTAACCACCAACAGCTGCTTAACATCTGCAGGAAACAGGAAACACACAGAGACGTTAACACAGACACAGAGAGACAGCATTAACAGTACAGTCTCTTTTCAGATCTCTTTACTTGGTAAAAAAACTTGTATTTCATGTTTCTGCTTTCTAACGAGTGCTGTAAAGACTGACAATTATACCTGAGGCTTACCTTATTCTTATTTAATTTTCTGGTCTGGTTTGAATCCTACTTAAAGATCAGAGACTACTTTGTGTCTATAGATAAACATCTGAGCGGACAAATATGAAATGCGGAGTTACCCAGGGCTCCATTCTGGGGCCTCTTCTGTTTAACATCTACATGCTTCCACTGGGTCAGATACAGTGGGGCTCGAAAGTTTGGGCACCCCAGGTAAAACTTTGTATTAATGTGCATAAAGAAGCCAAGAAAAGATGGAAAAATCTTCAAAAGGCATCAAATGACAGATTAGACATTTTTATAATATGTCAAAGAAAGTTAGATTTAATTTCCATCATTTACACAAAAAAATGGCATCTGCAAAAGTTTGGGCACCCTGCAGTTAATACCTTGTACTGCCCCCTTTGGCAAGTATCACAGCTTGTAAATGCTTTTGTAGCCAGCCAAGAGTCTTTCAATTCTTGTTTGAGGTATCTTTGCCCATTCTTCCTTACAAAAGTCTTCCAGTTCTTTGAGATTTCTGGGCTGTCTGTCATGCACTGCTCTTTTAAAGTCTATCCATAGATTTTCAATTATGTTGAGGTCAGGAGATTGTGAAGGCCATGGCAAAACCTTCAGTTTACGCCTCTTGATGTAATCCATCGTGGATTTTGAGGTGTGTTTAGGATCATTATCCATTTGTAGAAGCCATCCTCTCTTTAACTTCAGCTTTTTCATAGATGGCATCAAGTTAGCGTCCAAAATTTGCTGAAATTTTATTGAATCCATTTTTCCTTCTACTCGTGAAATGTTCCCTGTGCCACTGGCTGCGCAAAACCCCAAAGCATGATTGATCCACCCTCATGCTTAACAGTTGGACAGAGGTTCTTTTCATTAAATTCTGTGCCCTTTCTTCTCCAAACGTACCTTTGTCCATTCCGGCCAAAAAGTTCTATTTTAACCTCATCGGTCCACAGAACTTGTTTCCACAATGCATCAGGCTTGTCTATATGTTCTTTTGTAAACTTCAAACGCTGATTTTTGTGGTGAGGACGTAGAAGAGGTTTTCTTCTGATGACTCTTCCATGAAGACCATATTTGTACAAGTATCTCTTTATAGTGGAATGGTGTACCACAACTCCAGCGTCTGCCAGATCTTTCTGGATGATCGTGCAGTCAAACGTGGGTTTTGACTTGCTTTTCTCACAATCCTGCGAGCTGTTCTGTCTGATATCTTTCTTGGTCTTCCAGATCTTGCTTTAACTTCCACTGTTCCTGATGACTGCCATTTCTTAATTACATATCAAACAGAGAGTATTGGCATCTGAAAACGCTTTGCTATCTTCTTATAGCCTTCTCCTGCTTTGGACGTGAAATTATTTTAATTTCAGTTTTTGTTTCTAGACAACTGCTTAGAAGAACCCATGGTGCTGATTGTTGGGACAAGGTCAGATGAGTCTGGGCATTTAAAACCTTTGAGATTGACATCACCTGGTCTTTCCAGACGATGATTGAGAACAATCCATGACACTGTCAGGTCTCAGCTTTCCAAAGGGGGCGGTGCATGCTATAAACTCTGCAGGGTGCCCAAACTTTTGCAGACGCAATTTTTTTGTTTTCCGTTATTTTAAAAGTGTAAATGATGGAAATTAAATCTAACTTTTTGACATATTATAAGAATGTCTAATCTGTCATTTGATGCCTTTGGAGTTTTTTCCATCTTTTCTTGGCTTCTTTATGCACATTATATACATTTTTACGTGGGGTGCCCAAACTTTCAAGCCCCACTGTAACAGAAGACAGTCACACTGATTATTTGTCTGTATGCGTTAACGTTTGCTGTATGATCACATCAACACAGTCACATGACTTCTCAAACCTGACGGAGGTTCTCTGCTCTCCTTCAAAACCTCACAATTACCAATTATGTGTTGAGTTTGTCTCTGATGAAGCTGTGAGGACTGAGCTTTCTCTTCATCATCTTCACTCTTCACAGGGACAGGAGTGAATGGGAACTTGGTGATATCAGCCTCCTCCAGCCCTTGAAGCTGCTCTCCCTTCTGACTGCTCCACAGTTCCTCCTGTTCCTCTTTAATGTGTGGGGGGGGCTCTGGCTCCTGCTGGTCCACACTGGAGCTACACTCCTGCTGCTCAGGGGGAACCTCTTCTTTAACCACCAACAGCTGCTTAACATCTGCAGGAAACAGGAAACACACAGAGACGTTAACACAGACACAGAGAGACAGCATTAACAGTACAGTCTCTTTTCAGATCTCTTTACTTGGTAAAAAAACTTGTATTTCATGTTTCTGCTTTCTAACGAGTGCTGTAAAGACTGACAATTATACCTGAGGCTTACCTTATTCTTATTTAATTTTCTGGTCTGGTTTGAATCCTACTTAAAGATCAGAGACTACTTTGTGTCTATAGATAAACATCTGAGCGGACAAATATGAAATGCGGAGTTACCCAGGGCTCCATTCTGGGGCCTCTTCTGTTTAACATCTACATGCTTCCACTGGGTCAGATACAGTGGGGCTCGAAAGTTTGGGCACCCCAGGTAAAACTTTGTATTAATGTGCATAAAGAAGCCAAGAAAAGATGGAAAAATCTTCAAAAGGCATCAAATGACAGATTAGACATTTTTATAATATGTCAAAGAAAGTTAGATTTAATTTCCATCATTTACACAAAAAAATGGCATCTGCAAAAGTTTGGGCACCCTGCAGTTAATACCTTGTACTGCCCCCTTTGGCAAGTATCACAGCTTGTAAATGCTTTTGTAGCCAGCCAAGAGTCTTTCAATTCTTGTTTGAGGTATCTTTGCCCATTCTTCCTTACAAAAGTCTTCCAGTTCTTTGAGATTTCTGGGCTGTCTGTCATGCACTGCTCTTTTAAAGTCTATCCATAGATTTTCAATTATGTTGAGGTCAGGAGATTGTGAAGGCCATGGCAAAACCTTCAGTTTACGCCTCTTGATGTAATCCATCGTGGATTTTGAGGTGTGTTTAGGATCATTATCCATTTGTAGAAGCCATCCTCTCTTTAACTTCAGCTTTTTCATAGATGGCATCAAGTTAGCGTCCAAAATTTGCTGAAATTTTATTGAATCCATTTTTCCTTCTACTCGTGAAATGTTCCCTGTGCCACTGGCTGCAATAAAACCCCAAAGCATGATTGATCCACCCTCATGCTTAACAGTTGGACAGAGGTTCTTTTCATTAAATTCTGTGCCCTTTCTTCTCCAAACGTACCTTTGTCCATTCCGGCCAAAAAGTTCTATTTTAACCTCATCGGTCCACAGAACTTGTTTCCACAATGCATCAGGCTTGTCTATATGTTCTTTTGTAAACTTCAAACGCTGATTTTTGTGGTGAGGACGTAGAAGAGGTTTTCTTCTGATGACTCTTCCATGAAGACCATATTTGTACAAGTATCTCTTTATAGTGGAATGGTGTACCACAACTCCAGCGTCTGCCAGATCTTTCTGGATGATCGTGCAGTCAAACGTGGGTTTTGACTTGCTTTTCTCACAATCCTGCGAGCTGTTCTGTCTGATATCTTTCTTGGTCTTCCAGATCTTGCTTTAACTTCCACTGTTCCTGATGACTGCCATTTCTTAATTACATATCAAACAGAGAGTATTGGCATCTGAAAACGCTTTGCTATCTTCTTATAGCCTTCTCCTGCTTTGTGAGCGTGAAACTATTTTCAGTTTCAGTTTTCTAGACAACTGCTTAGAAGAACCCATGGTGCTGATTGTTGGGACAAGGTCAGATGAGTCTGGGCATTTAAAACCTTTGAGATTGACATCACCTGGTCTTTCCAGACGATGATTGAGAACAATCCATGACACTGTCAGGTCTCAGCTTTCCAAAGGGGGCGGTGCATGCTATAAACTCTGCAGGGTGCCCAAACTTTTGCAGACGCAATTTTTTTGTTTTCCGTTATTTTAAAAGTGTAAATGATGGAAATTAAATCTAACTTTTTGACATATTATAAGAATGTCTAATCTGTCATTTGATGCCTTTGGAGTTTTTTCCATCTTTTCTTGGCTTCTTTATGCACATTATATACATTTTTACGTGGGGTGCCCAAACTTTCAAGCCCCACTGTAACAGAAGACAGTCACACTGATTATTTGTCTGTATGCGTTAACGTTTGCTGTATGATCACATCAACACAGTCACATGACTTCTCAAACCTGACGGAGGTTCTCTGCTCTCCTTCAAAACCTCACAATTACCAATTATGTGTTGAGTTTGTCTCTGATGAAGCTGTGAGGACTGAGCTTTCTCTTCATCATCTTCACTCTTCACAGGGACAGGAGTGAATGGGAACTTGGTGATATCAGCCTCCTCCAGCCCTTGAAGCTGCTCTCCCTTCTGACTGCTCCACAGTTCCTCCTGTTCCTCTTTAATGTGTGGGGGGCTCTGGCGCCTGCTGGTCCACACTGGAGCTACACTCCTGCTGCTCAAGGGGAACCTCTTCTTTAACCACCAACAGCTGCTTAACATCTGCAGGAAACAGGAAACACACAGAGACGTTAACACAGACACAGAGAGACAGCATTAACAGTACAGTCTCTTTTCAGATCTCTTTACTTGGTAAAAAACTTGTATTTCATGTTTCTGCTTTCTAACGAAAGTGCTGTAAAGACTGACAATTATACCTGAGGCTTACCTTATTCTTATTTAATTTTCTGGTCTGGTTTGAATCCTACTTAAAGATCAGAGACTACTTTGTGTCTATAGATAAACATCTGAGCGGACAAATATGAAATGCGAGGTTACCCAGGGCTCCATTCTGGGGCCTCTTCTGTTTAACATCTACATGCTTCCACTGGGTCAGATACAGTGGGGCTCGAAAGTTTGGGCACCCCAGGTAAAACTTTGTATTAATGTGCATAAAGAAGCCAAGAAAAGATGGAAAAATCTTCAAAAGGCATCAAATGACAGATTAGACATTTTTAATAATATTGTCAAAGAAAGTTAGATTTAATTTCCATCATTTACACAAAAAATGGCATCTGCAAAAGTTTGGGCACCCTGCAGTTAAATACCTTGTACTGCCCCCTTTTGGCAAGTATCACAGCTTGTAAATGCTTTTGTAGCCAGCCAAGAGTCTTTCAATTCTTGTTTGAGGTATCTTTGCCCATTCTTCCTTACAAAGAGTCTTCCAGTTCTTTGAGATTTCTGGGCTGTCTGTCATGCACTGCTCTTTTAAAGTCTATCCATAGATTTTCAATTATGTTGAGGTCAGGAGATTGTGAAGGCCATGGCAAAACCTTCAGTTTACGCCTCTTGATGTAATCCATCGTGGATTTTGAGGTGTGTTTAGGATCATTATCCATTTGTAGAAGCCATCCTCTCTTTAACTTCAGCTTTTTCATAGATGGCATCAAGTTAGCGTCCAAAATTTGCTGAAATTTTATTGAATCCATTTTTCCTTCTACTCGTGAAATGTTCCCTGTGCCACTGGCTGCAATAAAACCCCAAAGCATGATTGATCCACCCTCATGCTTAACAGTTGGACAGAGGTTCTTTTCATTAAATTCTGTGCCCTTTCTTCTCCCAAACGTACCTTTGTCCATTCCGGCAAAAGTTCTATTTTAACCTCATCGGTCCACAGAACTTGTTTCCACAATGCATCAGGCTTGTCTATATGTTCTTTTGTAAACTTCAAACGCTGATTTTTGTGGTGAGGACGTAGAAGAGGTTTTCTTCTGATGACTCTTCCATGAAGACCATATTTGTACAAGTATCTCTTTATAGTGGAATGGTGTACCACAACTCCAGCGTCTGCCAGATCTTTCTGGATGATCGTGCAGTCAAACGTGGGTTTTGACTTGCTTTTCTCACAATCCTGCGAGCTGTTCTGTCTGATATCTTTCTTGGTCTTCCAGATCTTGCTTTAACTTCCACTGTTCCTGATGACTGCCATTTCTTAATTACATATCAAACAGAGAGTATTGGCATCTGAAAACGCTTTGCTATCTTCTTATAGCCTTCTCCTGCTTTGTGAGCGTGAAACTATTTTCAGTTTCAGTTTTCTAGACAACTGCTTAGAAGAACCCATGGTGCTGATTGTTGGGACAAGGTCAGATGAGTCTGGGCATTTAAAACCTTTGAGATTGACATCACCTGGTCTTTCCAGACGATGATTGAGAACAATCCATGACACTGTCAGGTCTCAGCTTTCCAAAGGGTGCGTGCTGTATAAACTCTGCAGGGTGCCCAAAACTTTGCGGACGCAATTTTTTTGTTTTCCCGTTATTTTAAAAGTGTAAATGATGGAAATTAAATCTAACTTTTGACATATTATAAGAATGTCTAATCTGTCATTTGATGCCTTTGGGTTTTTTTCCATCTTTTCTTGGCTTCTTTATGCACATTATATACATTTTTCGCGGGTTGCCCAAACTTTCAAGCCCCACTGTAACAGAAGACAGTCACACTGATTATTTGTCTGTATGCGTTAACGTTTGCTGTATGATCACATCAACACAGTCACATGACTTCTCAAACCTGACGGAGGTTCTCTGCTCTCCTTCAAAACCTCACAATTACCAATTATGTGTTGAGTTTGTCTCTGATGAAGCTGTGAGGACTGAGCTTTCTCTTCATCATCTTCACTCTTCACAGGGACAGGAGTGAATGGGAACTTGGTGATATCAGCCTCCTCCAGCCCTTGAAGCTGCTCTCCCTTCTGACTGCTCCACAGTTCCTCCTGTTCCTCTTTAATGTGTGGGGGGGGCTCTGGCTCCTGCTGGTCCAGACTGGAGCTACACTCCCGCTGCTCCTCTTCTCCAACAATCACTTCCAGAACATCTTGAGGTAAAGCTGAAACACAGACAGTGTGATTATTTGTACAATTTGACATCTGCAATTCCATTAAATGCAGCAAAATCCAACACTGAAAATTATTCAGCAACAATTTTAAGAAGACACACACACACACTTTGTCTACGTTTTCATCACTTTTTTTTGAAGTTTTTGTCTCTTATTTAACATTTGTTGTTGTTTTCAACTTTAGTCACTTTTTCTTTTCTTATTTTTTGGCACTTCTTTCGAGGATTTTTGACACATTGTCGTCAAAGAAATTATTCCGTTTAGTTTTCTTGCTCAAAGACTTTCAGTTTTGTTGCAAAAGACATACATTGTTACCAGGCACGGATTAATGCACTGGCTTGCGTAGGCTGCAGCCTAGGGGCCCCACGTGTGCAGGGTCCCCAGATTGGCAGGGCTCCAGACTGCGACCAAATGGTCGCATTTTGTGACCAAAATTTGAGAGTGTGAACAGTATGTTTTTTATTACACATTAAACGTGGAAGGGGCGCGTCAATTAATCTGGAATCTGGGGCATGCCGATGAGTGTGAGAAGGATAGGGAATGGCCACTGTAAGTGGCTAATGTGCGGAGGGGAGGGTCCTAGAAATAATCAAGCTTGCGTAAACATCTGTGGGAAGGAGACAGATATCACAACCTGCTCTGTGCGTCTGAACAATGAGCAAGCAAACTATTGACTTGTTCTTCTGACCTGCGGCTAGTGTGCTAGTGCCAGAGTCTACACTGTCACAGTCGGATGATGACTCAGAGTCAGAGGTTTGTGTGGCGAAAAAGGCCCGAACCCACCATTTTCGGGAAGACTGGCTGGAATTCAGCTGGTTGAGGTACTGTAAGGAGACAAACGCCATGAATTGCGAATGTTGCAGTCGCTACCCCAGAACTGCGGGGAACACGACAGTGCAGGCATTTCGCAGTTTAAACACAATACACTAGTTAAACACAATCTTAGCCTCAAGCATAGAGTATGCCGTAACATGTTGCACAGCGCTGTTGTTACCATGTTTCCATGAAAATCATGATGTTGCCATCCACAATACATTTACGAGTGGTGATCCGAAGCCGAAGATCATCCATTTGTTTGCTAAAGACATTGAGACGTACATTGGTGAAGAAAATGCTCCGTAGTAATGGGGGATAAGGAATAAACCTTAGCCTACCGTTAGCCCCCCTCTCTTTGTTTACGTCTCAACCCCAGCTTGCATGCACTTCCGGTCGGCGGAGCTGCGTTGGTAGACCTCGGCAGTGCTGTGGTGCATTCACAGATTTATTTGCATTTTTAAACATCAGAGGTAACGGTAAAAGTACAGGGTTCGGTACCCAACCTTATTTGGTGCAGAGAATACGGCTGGCGAAATCAATAGTGGAGTGGCAATCGGGAGAGTCAGGACTTTTCCCGGAGGGCCGGTAGTGTTTCGAGGCCGCGAGGGCCGGTCTGATAATAGTTATACATTGGGAGTTCTTAGCAACACCATCCGCCGGCCTGGTGTGCGTTCCAATGCGCTACTTGCGTTGGGCTAGTGTGGATCGTGTTGCTATGCTGTGTGTTGTTCATTCATTCAAAGCTGTCGGGGGCTAAAAATTAAAAAAGAAAGAAGGAAAAGGAGATGGCATGTCAAGGGATGTGACAGCAGTTAAATAAGTGGATGGTGAAAGGCAACAGGTAAGATTTAAAGTGTGACGTCTGTGCTTGGAGGCTTGCAAATATTCATGTTAACAGACTAGCTAGCATTTACTAACACTGGGAATGTAGCAGCCAAATAATATAATCCTACAATGAATCATTGTGAAAACTAAACTTTACTACTTTGGCCATGTCATCATCAAAAAAGCAAATTAGTACATTCATGATTTTGTCCATGCTGATATTAGCTTATTTATTTACATTTATTAAAAACGTTGCATTGTTTAGCTTTTCATATAGCTAAACGTCTAAACTCTGGGACAAGACCGTTATGTTTAAATACCTGCCATGCTGAGTCCAGAGAGACAGCTTTGTCAAGGCAGTTTGGGCTTCAGATAGCTTTTACACAGTGGCCATCATTAATGACAAATCATGTTATGCTATGAACGTGCACACACGTATTGTTTGTATCACGGTCGGTCAGTAAAGGAACAGTCTTAACGGTAGCGGTCGTTGCCGGTAACGTACTCGTATGACAGAGTGCACGACCAAAGCTTTGTGACTAGCATCTAATGATTAGCACGCCCTGTCTTACCGCTGCTGCCGTACGGTCTCTTCCTTCAACATGCGCTGCAGAAGCAAGCACCAGGCTCCCTCAGTTTGAGACACCAAGTGCTGAACGGCTTCCTGTCTCCACCCTTTGCCTCTTGTCCTCTATTCATGCCCAGCGCCATTTGTTTTAACTACTTTCTCAACTAAAGCTGCCTGTATCTACCAAGGGGGTAAGCGTCGCTTCAGAACTCAAACCTCCTATGGCGCCATTTTGACTCTACAAAGAGATCACCTCCTGTTAGCATTTCACTGACTAGCATACATTTTGGCGTCACTTTGACAGCGAATAACTTTACATCTTAAGTGTTTAAAGACTCTATTTGTCCGTTGTTTAGTTCTAAAGAAACACGACAATGTATAAAATGCTCCATTACCTTGTACCTCACGTTATGGCTCCGTAGCAGACGCTTTTATAACAATAGGGTTTGGGTCATAACCACGAGACTTACTGTCACACAGTAGAGGAATTACCGTATAGTACAGGAGAAGCTCACAGGCAGTTTGGACTTACGTTAGCCGTTTAGGTTTAATGACTAATGTTAACTAGCATGTTAGTGATCAGTAATTACTAATGTTAACTAGCACGTTAGTGATCAGTAATGACTAATGTTAACTAGCATGTTAGTTAGCAATAATTAGCCTGTGCTTATGTTATCTCCTTACATATACCTACGCTCTCCGTCTCTGTAAGATTGGGAATGATTGAGATTTCTCTCGGCACAGCTACCAGAAGACTTCACACTTTCAGACAGGTTGCTCACGTCACATCTACGTTGTCTCCGTCAGTTGAAGGCTGCTCAGTAAAGCAAGAGATCACCGGAAAAGTGCTTCTAATATCCTTCACTGGTCTCCGTCCAGAGCAACGGGGTCTATTGGTCCATTATATATATGTCAATGGTATCTACATGCTCCAAGTTTGATAAACTTTGCCTCCATCTTTTAGCCGCGTTACCACGGAGACCACACCGGCACGGCACTCTTACATTTCGGCAAAGACCTGCCCTACTTTGCATCTGATTGGCTAGAACTCGTTTCATTGGTAGGTGGAAGTTTGATGATTGGTTAAACCCATTGCATCAAAACAAATGTCATGTGGACTTTTTAATTTATTTATTTTTCTAAAATAGTCATATGCCGGAAATCGGGCACCAGGCCCGAGTACTTACCCCCCCACCCCTCCTTAAACATTTTCTCATCGAATCTACACGATTCATGTAGGTCACCTATTTTGGTTTCAAAACGGCGAATTTCGCCGAAAGGTGAGTGATTTTCATGTCTGAATATTTCATTCTGTATTGACAGGTGCAATATTTGAAAATCGCAAAATTAAGAGGCTAGATCTATGTAGAATCTGTGCTCTTGTAAACAATGTGTTCTTGTAAGCTATTTAACCATAAACACATTTTTGTATAGTATACCTTGGAGTCATCAAAAGGACAAGTTTGCATGCTAAATTTGGAAATTTAAATTTATACTTATTAAATATAGAGCATCCAATCCATAAATTTAATATTAATTTTGTGAAACTAGGACCACAACAGGTGTCAAAGGATGAACATCTCATTCTGAAAGAAAGCATTTCATTCTCCCACTGCTAACGTTAGCGGTCTGATTACCCAATGTCTAACTCATTCCCTCAAAGAACATCATCTGAGCTGCATCAGGAGACTCTCCGGTGAACTTCGACACGGTTTGTGTACCCATCAAATGACCACGGCAAACAGTCCAATGGCCTTTCTATCCATTTTATTTCTATGCGAGGACACCATGATGACTCCAGAGACTGTTGATATTCACTCCATGCAGATTTATTGTTATAAATTGTTATTTATATGTTACATTTTAACAAACAAACCAAGCTGCCTCAGACACATCAACTGACCACCGGTGATCTAAGTTTCATAGGACTCTCTTATACAGCGTTTTGGGCGGTGTCAGTTGGACACATTCACACCCACAGTTACCTCATGTTCGTTACATCTTTAGATGGACCAGAACTGTTGATATTTTTACTTCAAACAGTTCTCTCATCTTCCTTTTCTTAAGTACACCTAGGTTGTTGTGACCCAGACAATAAATACTAACGTACATGCTAGTCAACAGATGGTTTACTTCAAATTAGGGCTGAAACGATTCCTCGAATAACTCGAATAATTCGATTACAAAAAATGCTCGAAGCTAAATTTTTTGCCTCGAAGCTTCGTTAAATCAATGTAATTAAGGTTGTACGGTTCACTGTGTTTCCGCACGGAAGGAAGACGAAAATAGCGAGGGTCTAAGAGAAGAGACAGGCGAGAGAAAACGACTTTAACTCTGCTAACAGCCATGTTTTAACAACAAGCTAAAACGAAAGCTGTCGGTTTGTAGTCTAACTGTTTATTAGTTTGCTTCTAATCTTTGGAAACTTAGCCGCTGTCGGAGACAAACCTGCTCCTCCCCCCAGCATGGCCACTTAATATGCACGTGAATGACGTCATCATGCATTCTTTATTCTTTCTCCTCACCATTGATATATCTATGCTCCTCACTGTGTATAAAGGCCCGTTCACATTGTACGCGCAAACGGCAGCGCTGCGCTATGAAACCCATTATTGTCAATGGCTTACGCGCGCAAGAACTGGTCTGCCGCTGCGCTGAGCAAAGCGCAGCGCAAGCGGCATCTTGCGGCATCTTGCGTCTGCCGCGGTCAAAGTTCAACATGGTTCAACTTTGACCGCGGCACGCGCAAGAGCGGCCGCGGTGCGCTGTGACGTGCATTCAGGTGTCTGAAAAAAACACCGAATACACGTGGATCCACAAACGGAACATGGACGAGAGGTTGATTTGGGCCGTCAGCGACCTCCTGGAGCTGTATGACACAGTTCGAGGTCGTACAGAGACCTCGGACGCAAAACTATGCTGTGGTGCATATTTCCACAATAATAGGCATGCCAGATGTGTAGCTTATTGTAGCCTCCTAATTTAAATCATTCAGGTTTGTTTTAGCTATGTGAAATCAACATGGACATGTCTCCACTAAAAACAGTGAGTGCATTTCTTAAAACAATTGGTGTAAACGGCACCGCATAGTGACTGATCTGCAAAAGCGTGTATTTAGATCGAAATCTTTTATGTGTCCAAAGCAAGTATTTATACCCATGACCCAATCAAACTGACCAGTCCTTACGCCATCGTTTATACCAATATAGTGAAACTGCTTTGTGTTGTTGTCCATATTTAACAGTTCACTCTGTAAGTATAGTGTAATGAACAATGCACATGAAAGGGAGCACTATTCCCTATGGGACACATTATTGTCATCTCTGATCTGAGAAATGTGCCAAAGCAACTGAGAAGAAGTGTACTGTTGTGAGCTGCAAAAACCAAATACCAAGTTGATATACAGCTCCATACAGGTATTTGTAGGATATATTTGTATTTGTAGGTTTATATGAAGTAAAATATGTTTGGACTGATTGACACAAGTCATGTTCATTTTCATTGTAGTTCACATATAGGTATTTAGGTATATGGCCGTTACACAGAATAACTACCCATTTACAAGTGTGTAAGCTCCAGTTTTGGAGGAATTAATTGCACATATGCATTAAACAAAGTGTTTTCCAGACTATGAATGAATGATGATGAATGTATGAATTCAGGTTCATGGCTTAGCTTTATTATACCCAACTGCAATAACTGCAGACATCTCGAATGTAAACATGCAATGACACACAGTGTTGACATGCAACATTTTATTTAGAAATGAAAACCCATTCATAACCCATCCGCGAAATCGTAGGCCCGACTCTCGTCAGCAGACTGTCTGCTCCCTGTTGAGCCAAAATGACCCCTGGAACCGGCCACAGCGAAAGCGGAGCTCCTGCAGCCGGAATTCCCCCAAGTGCTCTCTGGACCTGAGGGTCTCGTGCCCCCACACCTTTCTTGCTGCTGCTGCTGCAGGTGCCTTCCCCTGTCTTCTCCTCACACCCAGGGCAAGTGCCAAGGCTTTCTTTTGGTTCAAAGACACAAATCTCTACTGTGTATCCTACATAATGTTGCGTACTGCTCGTCTGATTTATGTATTTATGTATGACGTAAATTTGCGCTGCGCCTGGCGGCAAGCACAACAAATATATTTGGGAATAGGACAACCTAGTAAATGTGAACGGGCCCTTAGGCTTCTGAAAATGTGTCCCCCAGAACAGTGTAGTTGAGTAGCCCTTCTGTAAGCTTTGTACCGTCACATTTACCCTCTGGTCAGTGAACAGCTCTTTTGCATATCCAGTGCAAAGAGCCAGAGGCAAGAAGGGGAAGGGGGTGAAAAATATTAACATTTGGGCCACCAAAGATGTACTATTGTAATGTATTTTTTTTTTAAGGGTCTTGGAATTTGGTAATACATTTTTTTTTTGCTTTTTCTAAAAAAGGAAACCTGTCTTATATACAAACGACAAGTTTCCTTTTTTTTAGTAAAACAGCAATAATAAATATTTACTATTGCTGTTTACTAAGTATTTCTTACTAAGTATTTCTTATCCGATTACTTGATTAAATCGATGGAATAATCGGTAGAATACTCGATTACTAAAATAATCGATAGCTGCAGCCCTAGTTCACATGCTCCAACACGTCCTCCACCGCTGGGAAACTTTTAAAAAACATCCTGTTTTACACGGCTGCATGTAAACGGGAACATCAAAGGATAAATTCTAGGTTACTTTGACAAAAAAACTTCCAAACCTGAGCTGCAAAATACAGAACTGAAGCCCACGTACAGACTTTGTTGTGATTTGATGTTTGTTATTAGACTGGGTAAACCCAGCCTGATCTGCTGGAGGTTTGATTTCTCCCTGCAGCTCAGGCTGGAAACCTGTACCTTTATCCATCCTGCTTCTGTTACAATTTTCCGGGGACCAATCACAAACGATAGAGAAGCGACCAAGCAGCTTGTTGTTTACTCAACAAGCCGGCCACCGAAGCGCAGCATGGCAGCAACCCGTTGATGCCGCTGTCGCAGCTACGTCACCCGGATCGTTGGTCCGATTGGTTGAAGGACTATCCAATTGGTGATAGCCAGACTAGTTTGTTATGTCAGTTAATGAGCTTTGTGTGCAGGATTAATAATGCCCTGGGGCAGATTTCAGCTGTTTCTGTTTTTCGGCATGGATATTTTTAGATTTTTTTTATAATTTTCAAATGGTTTCATTTTTTTCTCTCTTTCATTTCATTAAATCATTTGTTGTTGTTTTCAACTTTTGTCATTATTTTTCTTTCTTTTTTGGCACTTCTTTTGAGTTTTTTTGACACATTATTGTTGTTTATGACATTTTTTCCCCCCTTCTGTTCAGTTTTGTTGCTCAAAGATTTTATTTTTTGTTGCAAAAGACATACATTGCATCAGAGGAATATTCACTTTTACCAGCCATGGAAACAGCTTCTTTTGTATGCATGCATAGCTTCTATTTCTTTAAGATGTAAACAGCTTCTATATACACACATAGCTTCTATATATTTAAAATTTAAACGTATCCCACCTGTCCCGCTGACAGCTTCCTCTCAGACGTCATGTTAAAGGGGTGATAGAATAATTATATACGGTATTTCACATTGTTCCTAGGTTTTTCCTTTAGGAACAAATCTTGTTTTAGTCGATGCCACATTTCTCTCTATAATTGATTATCACAGTCCTCGGCCCGCTGTGAGCTAGATGGAGCTCGGCGATCTTTTCCCATAGGATTAAATGGGACACATAGCCTAGCTAGCAGCTCCTCCTAAGGAGACCCCTCAAATTCACAAAGAAATGCCTTAAATTGAAATCGGACAAAAGTGTTAGCTTTGTTAAGACCTTAGGGGAGCTGTGATATACATGCCGTGACGAAATTCAAACTGTAAATATACGATAGTTATGCTGGCAGCCGGCCAGCTCCGCGGAGCCCCCGAGCCGCAGTAGTCCAGTAACCCAGAAACGAAAAAGGCTTTCATGTTGGAATGACCTACAGAAAACACTCAAACTACAGTGTCTAATTTCCTTAAATGATTTTAAAGGTTGTGTGCAAATGTTTTAATTAATGGCACTTTTATTTAATTGAAATGCACTTGAGTTGTCTTTGCCTTTTCTGTATTTTGTTTTGTGATTGTAAATTGTTTTATATGTAACTAATTTGTTGTGCTATCTTGGCCAGGTCTCTCTTGAAAAAGAGATTTTATATCTCAATGAGACTAACCTGGTTAAATAAAGGTTAAATAAAAGGTTGAACCGTATATGTTTGAGCCTGAATCAGAAGAAGAATCTGATGTAGAGGAGCAACCAGTCGCCCACTTCACAAATGTGTTCAGTAATCAATAAGGGTGTGACGAGATCTCGTTTTACGAGATCTCGCGTGACGAGATTTCTCGTCGAGGTGAAAAGAGTGAAAGAGTGACAGACAAGACGAACACAATATGTAAACATTGTAAGAAAGAAATGCCGTACTACTAACTACTGCACCCGCGAGTCGCGGGTGCAGTAGTTAGTAGAGAGCTGTGGTGGTGCTGTAAGTGTTTTTGCATAGTGCTCGTGTTAGCCGCGGTATACGGCATTTCTTTCTTACAATGTTTACATATTGTGTTCGTCTTGTCTGTCACTCTTTCGCCGTTTATTATTTCCGCAGGAAAACCAAAATGTTGCCACACAAATGATTTAAAAGTGGCAGGGGGATTTTCAATAGTAATTCCACGCTCCATCACATCGCCTCACGAGACAACTTTTCACCTCGACGAGAAATCTCGTTCTCATGAACCCAATCTCGTGATGTGTTTCGTCTCGTGGAGTAAGCGTCTCGTCACACCCCTAGCTTGTAACCTTGGTTCTCTGAGTAAAGACTATTTTTCCCAGTCATATTTCTTAACTGAAGTTTTCTTTAAATTAGTGTTAAAATCGCGTCTCGCTCTCGTGACCCCAATCTCGTGTCTCGTCTTGTCTCGTGAGCGAGTGTCTCGTCACACCCCTAGTAATCAATGTCTTTATAATGTATTTAACAGTATATAAATAAAAGGTCACATTACCTTTTGCTACATGCCATACGTCGTAGGGGTTGGTGATTTTAGGTTCTCCAAGGGACTTTGGACTCCGAGGGTGACGATCGGTGAGACTACAGTCCAACTTCTCACCACTTCCATGTAGGAGGTCCAAAGTTCTTATAAGACCCTCCTCCTCCATGTAGCTCCCCCCCACCTCGCTGCTCTGTGTAGAAAGAGAGACACACATACAATGATATCCATTAAACTTTTTCCATTCTGTATCAACACTGGGGATTATGTACACACATTTTTTTGAGCACAAATTATATACATCATATTTCACAAAAATACGCAATTTTGGCTTAGCCCATATATCGTCAGCCCACTGCTTTTTTTTTTTACTTATTTTTTATCGTATCGTAGACAGTCAGCATAGACATACATTGTAACAAAGAGGTATCTGATCAGACCACAATTTAGAAATTAATAAGTAAATACATAGAATGGAATAAATACAGTGAAAACATAAAAAAATTCATAAAGATAAAAAAATAAATAATAATAATTAAGTAATTAAAGGAAAGTCGGACGCTCTCCTCTTCAAAACATTTTAAGCATGACAGGGGTCCATCTCTTCAGAAATTTGTCCCTCTGGAGCCTCAGGTTGTGAGTTATTTCTTCCATTCTGTAAAGCTCCCACACCCGCTTGTTCCACCACTGAAATGTTGGTACAGTGGGCTTAAGCCAATTTACAGTGATACCCTTAATGGCTGCAGCAAGAAGGATTTGCAGAAGGTATATATCATCCCTTCGATCAAAACCATAAGGGGTGGCTCCCAACAAAGCAACCGGCGGATCTCTACTGACTTCTATGTTAAAAATATTGGCCAATGCTGAACAGATATCATCCAAATATTTCTTAAGTTTCCCACAAGACGAAAAGGTGTGGACAAAGCTTAAGTCAGTTTCTCCACAGTTCCTCCAACAGCAACTTGTTGTTGAGGAACTATACTTTCCAGTTATGTGTGGCGTTCTAAAGTATCTTGCTACCATTTTCCATTTTAATTCTCTCCAGCTATTGGAGGAAGTCACTCTGTGCGCCTCAGAACAGATTTTAACCCAGGATTCCAGGGAGATAAACTCTGCCTACCATTTTGCTTTGATATACAAAGTATTGTGTGCTTCCATACTCTGGAGCAATTATAAAAACAAGAAATAATTTTCCTCTCACTTTCACCTGATTGAACCCTGATGAAATACTGCTTTACCGCAGATGGTGAGCAAATTTTCACAAACTCTTCCCGCTTATTAAGGAACGGTCTGATTTGAAGGAACCTGAAGAAATCCATGTTTGGAAGCCCAAACTCCTCTGCAATCTGGGAAAAAGACTTTATGCTATTTGACTGAACTAGCTGGTGGATATAAATAAGTCCATATCTAGCCCAGTGTTTGAAGCCTGCATCCAATCGTAGTGGCACAAAATCAGGAGTGAATTTTATTGTAGATAAAGAGGATATGGAGCTTGGTAGCCTATATGTCTTCTGTATTTCTCTCCAGATTAGGGCCGTGTTTTTTGTCCACATACTTATCCTACATGATTTCAGTGATATGTTGGAGAAAGATATCTGTTGAAGTGTATACTCACATTGTGATATTTCTATATTTAACCACCTGGTTGAGATATCGTTAATGATCCAGGCGACCATGGGCTTTAGTTGCGCAGCCCAAAAATATTCTATTCAATTTTCAATTCAATTTTATTTATAGTATCAAATCATAACAGAGTTATCTTGAGACACTTTACAGATAGAGTAGGTCTAGACCACACTCTATAAATTCCAAAACCCCAAAAATTACAGTAATTCCCTCAAGAGCAAGCATTAGCAGTGGCTGTTGCGACAGTGGCAAGGAAAAACTCCCTTTTAGGAAGAAACCTCGGCAGACCCAGACTCTTGGTAGGCGGTGTCTGACGGGCCGGTTGGGGGTGTGATGAACAAAATATAATTGTAGGCATGGTAAAGAAAGACCCCCATCAGGTTTGGGGAGCTGCAGCGTTTTAAGTCGTATTCTGGGCCTCTTCCCTGCCATATAAAGCGGGATATCAAACGGTCCAACATACAGAATATTAGTTTTGGTATGGGAATGGGGAACATCTGAAATGGGTAAAGCAACCTCGGAAGAACATTCATACGGATAGATTCTATACGTCCCAGCAGGGACAAGGGGAGAGAAGACCAGCGGGCCAAATCCTGTCTGATTTTATTAATTATTTTGTCATAATTAGCATTGTATAGTTTATCTAGCGTTGGTGTTATTACAATGCCAAGGTACTTAATACCTTTGGTTGGCCAGTGAAAATCGCTATCGTCTTTAATTTGTTTTGGAATTTGCCTGTTGATATCCATTGCCTCAGTTTTATTGACATTTATTTTGTAGCCTGAGTAGCAGAGATGGGAGTAAGTCACACATGGGCAAGTCGCAAGCAAGTCTCAAGTCTTAACCTTCAAGTCTCAAGCAAGTCCAAGTCATTTTTTGTGACAATCAAGCAAGTAAAGTCATAGCTTTGGTCAAGCAAGTCACAAGTCAAGTCATACCAAAGTTTCCATTTTTAAACAAGCTAAAGACAGTGATTATGAACTGCTGGAGTTTTATTTGCATTTTTTACTCAAAAGACATTGCGTCCACATACATTGAAGAGTTTAAATTAACACAGATAAAAAAATCACAGCCTAAAACTGATATTAGGCCAACAATAAATCAACATTGTTCAATATGCCTCAAACATGACATTAAATCATGAAATTCCTTCAAACAATTAAAGTATAATGGTTCCTAAGTCAAATAATATTCTTCAAACATGGCTCACTTTTATGAGACAGAAACACATCCTTTAACCTTTCCTTCTCTTAAAGAACAAAACACATTCTTTAGGAGTAGCTGAATCCCACCACATTTGCTTATCACATGGAATGGAAAGTATATGATATTTGACAGTGTATTTGTGAGTGAATGTGTGCGTGTTTGAGAAAGAGAGAATGAAAAGTTATTAATATTGGTGAGTGAATGTGCGTGTGTGTGAGAGTGCAGAGTGCGTTGTATGTGTGCCTAGCTTTAATTATTCACATACTTACGTCTGCATGTGTGTGTGTTTATGAGAGAGAGAGGAGAGAAAAAGAGGGAGAGGAGAGAGGGAGAGGGGGGGGATGACAGAGAGAGTGACAGAGAGTGACAGAGAGAAAAAAAAAGAAAGAGAAGAGAGTGAGAGAGAGAGAGAGAGAGAGAGAGAGAGAGAGAGAGAGAGAGAGAGAGAGACGTTTGTGTTGTGTGTGTGTGTGCCTAGTTTTATTCGCTCAACAAAGAGGGGAGGGTGTGCTTATTCATGGCCAAAAACTGAAGGGACTTCTGTCCATCACAAACGTCCAAATAGAGGTTCAGCTGAATATGGGGACTGGAACCCGAATCTCTCACGATTTTAAGTGTCTGATGAAATTCGACGTCGGAAATAAGTACTGCAGACCTTACAAACTGCCATATGTTTTCTCTTTGCCTGGTCAGATGTGTAATCCTTATAGCCAAACTTTATTATTTTCTGTGCAGAGGGATAGGCGCCGATTTATGTTTTCCTCCGTGGGTGCTCACACGCGCACCCTTTACAAAAAAAGTGTTTGCATTTCAGATCCTTACGGACAGCGGCCGACACGAACACACACGGCATAATAAAGCCAGGACAGCGCCACTTCTCACAAATACAGATAGGATTGGAGATGAAAAGTTTAACTGGCACGTAACCGCGATCAGCTTCGTGGGAAATTAAGAATCAATGCCACGACATAACCAATCACACTATGACAGACGCTCCACAACTGCAGTGTTTAATTTTAGATTAACGTAAAAATGAACTGGCAGTCTGGCACTCGTGGGCGGTCAGTATTTTACGTGGGTGCTCCGGAGCTCGAGCACCCACGGTATCGGCGCCCATGAGAGGGATCCATGACGTTAAGTTAGCCTACTAGCCATAGCCAGTGTTGTTTACTGACGGTCTGCCGCCGCGCGCCGCGTCATCATATCAACGGTTCCTGCGTATGCAACAGCACTAAAATCGTAAAATTAACTCCTCCTCAATGTCAGAAGGGAAAAATATATTTATTAAACAGAAAATCAAGTCATTTCAAGTCATTTGACTCAAGTCAAAGTCAAGTCTCAAGTCATGAATATCAAGTCAAAGTCAAGTCGAGTCTTTTATGAATGTTAATCAAGCAAGTCTCAAGTCCTAAAATTTGCGACTCGAGTCTAACTCGAGTCAAGTCATGTGACTCGAGTCCCCCATGTCTGCTGAGTAGTACCCAAATGTTTTGACATTATCCATTAAAGCAGGTATAGAACCTGCTGGATTTGATAGGTACAGGAGCACATCATCCGCATATAACGAGATCTTGTGCTCTTCTTCTCCTGCATTAATTCCGGTTATGCTTGTATTGTCTCTAATCATTTGCGCAAATGGCTCAATACAAAGGGCAAAAAGTACTGGCGACAGAGGGCAGCCTTGGCGTGTACCTCTTTCAAGATCAAAAGGTTGTGATAGGTGCCCATTGACCAGGTAATGAATCAGGTAATTGTTTAACATTAATATGGTCTAAAAATGTTTTTATCTCATTCTCACTTGTGGAGACTCCTGAGTTAGTGTAAAGAGTCTTGTAGAAGTCGGCAAAGGCTTCTGAGACCTCCTCTGGTTCTGTCAAGAATTTATTTCGGTTATTAGTTTTAATTTTCATTACTACTCTGGAGGATTGTTGTTTCCTCAACTGAAATGCAAGTAAACGGCTTGCCCTTGCACCATGTTCATAGTATCTTTGTCTGGTGTACCGCAAAACGTCTAAAAGTCTGCATGTATCAATCAGGGACTTTAAAATGTCTTGGGAGTGCGTAGTTTTATGTTGTTGTTCAAGAGCTTCTATTTTACTTTCTAGCCTTTTGCGTTCAGACTCTCTATTTCTTTTTTGCACTGGAAAAAACTATAATACGACCCCTTAAGTATGCCTTCGCGCAATCCCACAATATCAGTGGAGATGTTTCTGTAGGAGTTTTAAATTCCAGATAACTGTTCAACTCTGTTTTAACAAATTTGACAATCGTTGAGGAGCGATGTATTAAGCCTCCAGTTTTTAGAGCCTTTCGTTTGACTCAAGCACCACTGAACTACTACTGAAGAGTGATCTGAAAGTGTGATTGGAAGTATTTTACAGTCTGTTATCCTATGCACCTCTTCCCTAGGGGTGAACAGGAGATCAATGCGTGACTATGACGAGTGTCTATTAGAATAGAATGTGAAGTCTTGGCTGTTTGGGTGTTTATATCGCCAAATATCTACTAACCCTATTTCTTGACAGTGATGGTTTAGTGCTTTACCCATTTTGATGCCTGAGGTAGATGCTGACATTGGGGTTCTATCCTTTAGTTGAGACATTACACAATTCATATCCCCACCTGCAATGACAATCCCATCACTCTTGTCTAGAATGAGACCAAATATTTTTTTAATAAATATTGGGTCGTCTTCATTGGGAGCATAAATATTACATAGGGAGATACGGTGGTCGCGACACTAGTTGCAGTCTTCTCCTGAACAGGGGTGGCACTAATGAGGAAAGGCTACCGACGCTGCTCTTTCTACGGAATAGAAGAAGAAGAAAAAGGTAAACAACAGCAGAACTGGCAGCAACATTGACATCAATGCTTCGATTTGATTGGATGACCTACTTGGTGGGATCAACCCTTTCATTCACCATAAAAGATCTCATCTTAAAGGCATACTATGCAACTTTTCCAGCTTCTGTCGCCCTACAGGTTGTGTCAATGTAAGTTGTAAGTTCCAGTTTACAAGAGAGACTTGCAGTCACTCTCAGAGTCCTGGCATCACGTTGTCCGCAAACTCGTTCAGGCTTCCTGTTTCCGCTTTGTTGCGCGCTGCTGAAAAAAATAGAGTGGTGCGCGCCATCTGCTCGCGCACTCAAAATCCTTCGTCATTTTGACGTCACATTGGCGCGCGCAAGCTTGGATGCGGTGACTGTAAAGGTTGTTTTCACTAGACGCATCCAAGGTGGCATTGTGACGTCAAAATGACGTAATATCCGGCTGGCGCGTCTGATTTATGGCGCGCCAGCCGAGGGCGTGCACAGCCCTTTTTTTTCGCCGACAACCGGATGCCAGGACTCTCACAGTGACTGCAAGACTCTCTTGTAAACTTACTGAGTTAAGATGAGTTCTTTTATGGTGAATGAAAGGCTTGATCCCACCAAGTAGCTCATTGAATCAAATCGAAGCATTGACGGCAATGCTGCTGCCAGTTCTGTCGTTGTTTACCTTTTTCTTCTTCTTCGTCTAATCCATAGAAAGAGAAGCGTCGGTAGCCTTTGCTCATTAGCCCCACCGCTGTTCAGGAGAAGACTGCAGCTAGTGTGCGAGCACCAGTGCAGGTACTCACGCCGATCCCATGACGTCACATTTGTACGCGCCAGCTGAGCTGCGTCTAGTATATAAGACGCTTTAACAGCCTTCAGGTGGGTAACGTTACAGCTTAGCAACCAAACTATCATGATTCTACTCAGCTTCAGTTAGCCATCTTGCTGGAAGAAAAAAAAATAATAACCTGACAAAGATCTGGACAAACATGCATCGTGAACTGTGGATTTACATGACAACACAGATTAATTATTCGCATGAAACACAGTCAGGAAAATGAAATAACGTTAGCCCCATTGCCAATAAAGTCAATCATCACATGTTCTACCTATGCTAGATACAGCTAGGATACGTTAGCATTGCTAATAAGCGCTAGCGACATAAACCATACTTACAGCTTGCGGTGGTGACGACCACACGGTCGGAACAGTCCCTTTTTTCAGCAACAGCAGCTTAGCATATCCTGCTTTAACTTGTCCAAGGTTTTCAAAGCTGTCTTTGATGAAATGCTTCGAGCAAATTAATAATTTAGTGTCGAACTTGACAGGGATCTTCTTATAGAGAAACATCAGCCATGCCCGTCGAGTGTTTGGTTCCTTGGGAAAACTATGCAAAGTGCCACCATCCCCTGTACAGCCTGGAACACTGCATTTACGACCGTGGCTCATTTTCAATATCCTGGAAAAACTTCCAAACTTTCTTCTTTGTGATTTCCGTGGAGCAGCGTGCAGGAAATACAACAACACGTTAGCAGGAGCTAGCTGCTAACCTTATCTTTAGCACCGACGCTCTTCGACATTAAACGCGTTTCCGGTCGGAGAAAGAAAACTAACCTGCTCTGAGTAGCTTCGTGTAGCTTTTAAAACCACATCCAGCAGTTTCTTTCTTCTTAAGAAACTAGACACTGGCGCCTTTTACTCCGCCGTCCCACGATGTGACAAACAAACAGTTAACGTTAGTTCCGGGGACGGACGGTATTATGGGTCGTACCAACAACTTCCGGTCAGATGTTTGTTTACTAATGTAACCGAGGGTTTCTTCTGTTGCCTAGACTCAGGTTTGACTATAAAATAAAGAAACACGGGCGTCCAATGCCGGAACAGAGACGGCACTGCACGTCTCACTTTATTCAACCACAACACAGGCAATACTACACTTTATCCACTTCCGCTTTTGCCCTTCACAATAAAAGCTCTATGGTTTACTTGAACTTCCTCTTAATCCTCCTGTTGTCCTCGGGTCAAATTTGACCCGTTTTCAAAGTTTCTGTATCAGAAATATAGGTTACTTAAAACAAAATTGCTTCAAAAAGAACATGGATGGTTCCATACAATGCTTTCTGCAAATAATATGAAGGATTGGATCATTACTCCTTGAATTGTGGGGGTTTTATTCAACTTTATAGCATTTGAAAAGAAATTGAAATGGTTTTAAAACGGTTTCCTGACAAAACGTTGACATATACCAGTCTGTGATCCACTCCACATCCTCTGATTTTAATTGTTATTCAAAATAATTCATAATTTGTGCTTTTTTAAACTCAGAAAGTAGGTATAAGCAGGGTTTACATTGGGATTTGTTATGTGGGGGGTCTCTCCCTAGGGGGGTCTGGGGGTATGCCCCCCTGAAATTATTTTTGAAAAATAAACCATTAAATGGCACTTTCTGGAGAGTTTTGTGCAAAGAAATGGAGAAATCGAGTCTTACATATGTGCAAAACTGCCAGGTTAAGAGCCTATAATTTGCATTGTTGTAGTATCAACAGGTATTAGGGCATTTAGCATTTACATTACTGTTAATCAGTCATCACTTGATTACACACTGTATTACCTTGTTATGATATAAGAAGTGACCCATACAATGTGCCAAACAAAATGTGCCACATGAAGAGACAGTGCAGCATGACCGTAGCAACAGCTGAGAAGATTTGGGTCTGTGGTGACCAGGTCCACCTCACACAAACTTCCTTCTCCCATTCTCTCTCTTTACTACTACAACACACACACACAAACACACAAAGCGCCGAGTAGGGCTCTCCGATGCTCAGAGGCGAGCCGTGGCTGGCTCGGAGCCCTGTCGCTGGAGGACATGCGATGGCAAGGACAGGTTCAACGGCTTGGTCAGCGACATGAACTCGTAGCGGCCGTTGGAGCTACCGAGCACCGGCTTTCCACCGCTCTGAACAGCGTTTTTAGCTTTAGGAGAAGGCATTTTATCTGTTAATCCTACCGACGGAGACACTAGGTGTTATGTAGTTGACCCACAGTGGTGAATTGTCTGCAGTGGGTTGTTGCCGTGTTCCAATTTATTGTCAGAGATATCATGTTTTCAAAACCATCACTTTCATCAACTTTTATGTGACATATTTCCAGTAGGCAAATGACAGCAGGGACATCCGGACACAAACGAGCAGGCATATGTGCCGGGCCTGATCCCCGGAGAGCCCCGGCCCAATTTAACCACTGGGTATAAGTTAATATTAATGAGGTTAATTGACCATGAATTCCAGAAATAAGTGTAACACTAGTGGTAATAGGTTGGAATGAAGTAGGCTAAGAAGATGTAACACAGAATGGGGTGATAATTTATACTTTACAGACCAAACAGAAGGAGGACAACACAAGGGTTAACCTTCAACTGAGAGGTAACACATTAAAATACCTTACACTTAAACATTTAAATAAATAATGTTACAGCTGTAACGTTGCTAGAATCAGATATCTAGTTAGAATATCAGTAACATAATGAATACATGGACACATTATTTCATTAAGGAAATGATGGAATAGTAACTTGATCCATTGATTGATTTTGACGGTGTTTTCTGCTATGGAGTTGTTTGGTTGCATATTGAGAAACGACAGATTGACAACACTTTGATAATTGTAATTAAAGATGTAAAAGCAAAGATCCTCTAAACTAAAGATAGCACATTTCAAGCATCAACATGAGGTGTCTCCAACAAGTAGCTCTAGAGCAGGTCGCCAGTAGTTCGCGAATAGGTTGACAAAACTGAGCTAACTTTAGTGGGCCATAGACATGTAAAGTGGTCCTGTTTTCTTGGACCGTGATGGGAATATTTTCTAAATAGCTAACTATGTGGGCTAAAAGAAGTGTAAAACAGCCATTATCCTTGACGTGAAGTTAAGATTTTTCATAAGCTTTGGGTATTGCAATTTCAGCAAACAGTAGCTTCATTCAGTTATGTGTGTTATGTAAGTAAATGTAAGGTATGTGATGCAAGTAGCTCTTGGCCACTTTCGTTTTTTTAAAGTAACTGTCACGGGGCGGAAGTGGATGTTTTTATTTGAGCATGCTTTTATTGGATTTTCTGTGGTTTTATTTGCTGTGTTTTGCATGCTTTTATTTTGAAATGTGTGGTGTGTTTTTAATGTAGTCACTTCCGCCAGTGAACATTTTAGGCTCGTTCAAGATGAGCCAGATCTGCGCAGATCTGCGCAGAATCGATCACCGGCGATCGCCGCCCGTTGCATGCCGGTTAAATTTGTGTCCGACTTGATCCCGACTTGCTCTGACGTCATGCACACGTGGGCAACGATAATCTCACGAGACCAAGGCGGCCGCAGTTCTGAGACGCAGGTAGCACAGTTGCTTTTCACCAACTGCAAGAGCCAGGCGGACGCAGGCGGACCCAGGGCATGCTGGGAAACGCCGGCCTCTCAGCTGATCGAACAGCTGATTGGTTCAGAATCGACTCAACATGATGACGTTTTATATAAACTTTTCATTGATTTTGAATCGGAGGGATTTTAACTGCTATTTGTCTGATTTAAAGGCTTATTCTGTACAGAACACATGTTGTGTGGCTGATAGTGATGTTTAGAAGTCAGAGAGACTAAATCTGTTCAGATTACGGATCATCTACAGTCTGTTGTTAATTAAAATCAGCAACAGATCGCATGTAGAGCATTCTGACAGCTACTCTGTCATAATAAAATCAACTGGAGACTGTATAGGAGCAGATATATGGGTCTGATAACATTTTATTAAATCGGAATTCGGACCACAGTGTTTGTGTCACTTCCTGTTGAGCCTGAAGGCTGATGGAATCAGCTGGAAAACTGTCCGATTTGAGAGCGGACTTTTGTCACCGCCCCCTGCTGCTGCCGCCTGCTCTCGTCTACTTTACAGGCGAGGCGCAGTTCATCTTGAACGAGCCTAGTAGCAGGCCTAATCAGGCTAAATGAGTCACACCTGGGAGCCAGAGGGGATTGACTGGTTTTTAAATAAAAGGGCAGGACAGCAACAAGAGGAGGCGCATGGGAGAAGGAGGAGGCCATGGAGAACATGAGGGAGGCCTTGGAGAACATGAGGGACCTTTGGACTGTTTTAACTTTATTTTTAGTGGTTGTTTTTAGTTTTTTAAAATCTTTTTTAAAGGAGGAATTTTTGTTTTATCCTTTAGGCCACAATAACAAAAGATTCTCTGCTGTTTTCTTATGTGAGCATCCAAACAGCACATCGCCAGGTGTTTGTTTGTGTTATCTGGAGGACAACGAACGGGAAAAGACACGGATAATGTGTTGTTTTTTTATACATAGGCCTATTTATGAATAATTTGAAACATATTATGTCTGTGTATGTTTCTTGGCAGAGGCATTTGTCCACAATAAACAGTTTATTGTCATTGAAATATGTTCAGTTGAGGTGTATTGTCATCCTATTTTATCTGATCATTCTATAATTTGTATTTAGGCCATATCTGAACTATCTATATGTAGCTAGGAGTGATGAACTTTACTCTACTTTTGGGGGATACTTCTATAGGAAAAGGGCCACAGGACACATCTGGCATGCATTATCAATGGGCCCCCAGGATGTTGACATAGAGCCAGTTGGCATGAAGCCATTGGTCAGTTATCGAACCCACCCTAAGTTATCAAGAATAGATATACCATGTGTTAACAGCAGAACCTCAGAGTGACTTTTGAGAATCTGGGAAACTGGTCGCTCTCCGGGCTCTTCAGAGCTTGTAAGTTTGAAACCAGCATCAGCTTTAAATACGGTCCTAATCTAGTCCTCACTAGCAAGTTTCAAATAATTTCACTGGAGTTACCGTTATTATTTTTCACGTGATCAATACCGAATTCAATCTAATTGGATGGGAATATACTGTAGGCTACGTTGCATGTAACGCACCACTACAAGACGACTCGACAGATTCGGCCGCATTCTGCATTCATTTGCGGTAAATAATTGCAGCTTGATGGTGGTAACGTTAGCACTAGTAGTATGGACGGCGACATGATTGAAAATGAAGAAAACAGAGATCCCAGAGATTAGGCAGACAAGCAGCAAGACATTCCCAATCATCCCTGGCCTTATCTGAGAGAGATGTTTGAGATAGGCTAGGAGGCATCAAGTATGACTCCTGGTCAATGTGCTGTGTAACTCTAAAAGTATGGGGAACTTCTTAATTAATCTATGTTTAGTAATTCATATTGTATCCTTTATTTTCTTTCTATATTTGAGCACACACACATACATGTAGATTCCTTTAAATGTTAAGGGGAAGATTAAAAAAAGAGAAACTGGATCTGTGAATTCTCACAGAATCACAATTGAATCCATATCTTGCTACTCAGTCAGAATCTTATTAAGCTGGAGTCCCAGTCTCTGTCACAATAATCATATATGTGATGTTTGGCAGACATCCATTTAAAATGTAGACAATGGCATATAAAGAGCCTGGTTTTTATGTCCACTGAAGTTTCTCATCTTGCACTCTAGTAACGTGTGTGGTCCAGGTAGCTTTGCATAAAAAGTGGTTGTCATTTGCAAGGCTACTTTTACTTTTATACTTTAAGTACATTTCAAAGCCTGTACTTTGTTACTTTTACTTAAGTAAAGAAGTTAAATCAGTACTTCTACTTTTACCAGAGTATTTTTTAACACAAGTATCTGTACTTCTACTTAAGTACGGGAAGTGAGTACTTTTGCCATCTCTGGTAGAGACACGGTGTCTTACATCTCTGCGTCTTTTTCCTGCCACTGTGCAGGCCCAGATGGCTGCCTATATTTAGCCTAGTATGATTGTGATTTATGTATGCCTATTATAAAGAAACTAATAGTCTGTAACTTTTTAGAATTTGTCACATACTGTCAGAAAAGAAAGACTTTGCATAGTCTGTTACTTTGGCCTTTTTTTTGGCCATTATGCGGTTTATGAACACTTAATCTACTCGTGGTTGTTTTAAAATAAACATACATTGTCATCTAGACAACCGATCCTGGTGTGTCAAGCTCCTTGTTTTAGAAGACATTTTGATTATGCATGTATTGCTAATAATATATAATTTACATTGGTTGCACTACTGTATATAAATAACAATAATGTTTATTTACGTATTCACACAGATATTTAAATAGGCCTATTTTATCATCGCTGGTTTTTGGAGTTGGCTGTGCAGTAGACCCTATGTTGGGGTATAGTTTGTACGCACCGTCAGCTCAGCTGTACTTCATGGAGAGGAGGGGTGAGTGAGTTTTTAAAAGGAGACAGAGGTAGAGTGGTCTGCAGAATACAGAGCCTGTGTAACATAGTATCTTTAGACTCTACGTGGACCATGGACACTAAATTTAGACATTTCATTTTATAAATACTTATTACATATAGAGCATCTAATCTGTACATTTAATATTCATTTTGTGAAACAAGGACCTTAAAAGTCCAGTGTGTAACGTGCTTAGTTGTTTATTATCAAAATCTTTGTTGCCCGTTCACAAACTTGTCCTTTTTCATGAATATTTACCTCCACCATCAATTCCAAGTATTCCTTTTGGCTTGAAATTTTACGTTTGCATTTGCATGAACTGGGGTAGACGCTCCATAATCATGCGCAATCTTGAAATACATTAGCCGGTAAGGAACATACAGCTCCTCCTTTCGCGTTTTCTCGGTCACTTGATGAACTCACAGGTGCTGCTAATGGGTATCGTAGATTCCCGGCCCCGGCAAGTTTGAAGAAGGAAACATGGAGGACCACACGTTATCTTAATACATTCTGTGGCGGTGTGGGACAAAAAAAAAATCTACCAGGAAATTTCGTAGACCCTCAGGGGGCGGGGGAGAGATGAGTGTTTGGAAATAAGAGGCTGCTGCGGCCCACTGTACAGCTTAGTTTGACCAGCGGGCAGCAGCGGCGGCCGGAACGGGCAATGGCAACGGCGGCCGGAGCGGGCAGCAGCCGGAGTGGGTGATCAGACCGGCTGGAGCGGCCTCAAAACACTACCGGCCCACCGGGGAAATTCCAGACTCTTCCGATTGCCACTCCACCTCATGCACGTATTCAAAATCCAAGTTTCAGGAACAGGAGTCTTTTTCTTCGCCCAGAAAAAGGAAAAGGATATTGAAAAAAGCAAAAGACAGGCTTTTTGAAGCGTGAAGGCTACCGTAGCTGTAATATGTAATTTGAACTGCGTGGTGCAAAAGAGTTGATTGCGATATATGATCTCAACGCTTGATGGGAGAAATTCCTACACATTGGACCTTTAAGCAATCATTCTTTGAAAAGTACGCAACAGGTGTCAAAGGATGAAAATGTCATTCTGAAGGAAAGCATTTCATTCTCACGTTTTTAGACCGTTCTGTTAGACAGCAAAGGCAAGATGGTCTACAGCTTAAGTCAAAAGCATCACTTAAACCTAACAAAAATTCCATTTGACATCATTTTTAATTTCAGTATATTGTATAAGTGCAGCAGAGCAAATAAATTAACAGCTATTGAATTAAAATAGTTTCTACAGTATGATACCTGACAGGTCATATGGTGAAATTAAATTACAAATATACTTAGGTAAAATATATACAAAGGTAATCCAGCTCACTGTCTGAAGTTAAACAGGCATGAGAGGCGTCAACACAGGCAATTTGCTGGACATTAAGAACAGAGTCAATAGTTTTGAACAACATACAAGGGTTGTTTGAGTTAGACAGAATCATTTCAGATAGATATTTCCTTTTTGCTTCTTTCAAAATTGTCTGATAATGACGCCAGCAATCTCGTACCATTTGAAACGACACATGCAGTTTGTCCTTCCATTTGCGCTCAGCTTTACGGCACTCATGTCTTACAGCACGAACTGGGTCATTTAGCCAGGGCTCGGCTGTTGCTTTAGGCTGCCTACTCTTCAAAAGGAGCTACCCTGTCTATAACCATTTGAGAAGTGGAGTTAAGCCATAAGCTGAGCTCTTCTGGATCATCAAAAATAGAGTCTGGTATGGCACTATTCTGACTGAAGACAGATGAGAACTGAGCTGCAGTGGAAGGGTTAATTATCTGACAGCGCCTAGCAGCAGCGCAAGGTTTAAATGTATTACAAGCAAGAACAGACTCAAATAATACAGGAATGTGGTCAGAGAACACTGCATCGCAGATCTCGAAATTAATAACAGACAAAGCAAATGATAAAGCAAGATCAAGTGAGTGCCCGTGTTCATGTGTGGGGCCAGACACATATTGCACAAGATTAAAAGAGTCAATAAAGATATAAGAAGTATTTTGCCATTGGCTAATCAGGACAACACACATGTATATTAAAAGCCCCAACAATAAGGACACGGTCATATTTAGGCAGCCCAGCTCAAATAAGCTGAGTTCAAAGCTTGTGTGCATGGAATCTAGCGATAGCTGTTTACATTTTTATATATATATATATATATATATATATATATATATATATATATATATATATATATATATATATATATATATATATATATATATATATATATATATATATGTCATTCTTGTAGACAGTCGCCTCTTCCTCCTACTCGACCCGATATCCATGGGGAGTTAAAATAACAATCATGCGGCAATAATTCAGAGAAAGCACTGGATTCCCCAACAGTCATCCAGGTCTCTGTCATAAAAAAGAAATCCAATCCACGGGAAATGAAGAAATCATTCAGAATAAAAGTTTTCTTCGCTAGGGATATAGCGTTAACCAGGCCGAACCTGGCAGGAGCCGGCAGGTCTGCAGCATAGACTGCCCTGGGAACCTGACACAGAGGCCGCAGGTTTTCGAAAATTCACCCAGCGCCCACGGGGACAAGGAGAGGAGAGTCAACAGATGGTTTACTTCAAATGAGTACTGCATGGACTACGGCCATGTGTAACCGTAAATTTCCTCTCTGTGTAAAAGATTTCTTACAAACAGAGCAGCTGAAAGGTTTCTCTCCTGTGTGGACTCTCATGTGTTTCAGTAAATCTCCACTCTGTGTAAACGATGTATTACAAACTGAGCAGCTAAAAGGTTTTTCTCCTGTGTGGATTCTAATGTGTTTCTGTAAACTTCCTCTCTGTGTAAAAGATTTCTTACAGACTGAGCAGCTGAAAGGTTTTTCTCCAGAATGAGTCATCATGTGGTTCTTCAGGTTTCCACGTTCAGTGAAAGCTCTACCACACTCAGAGCAGCTAAAAGATTTTTCTCCTGTGTGGATTCTCATGTGTGACCGTAAACTTCCTCTCCGTGTAAAAGATTTATTACAAACTGAGCAGCTAAAAGGCTTCTCTCCTGTGTGGATTCTCATATGTGTCTTCAGATCTGACTTGAAGCTAAATCTGTTCCCACACTCAGAGCAGCTGAATGTTTTCTTACATCTTGAATCATGTTTCAGAGAGTTTAAGGCTGACTGAGGTTCTCTGGTCTCCTTCCAATCAGTACTGTCATCAGTCTCAGGATCAGAAGAGCCTCCATTCTGGTCTTCATTCTCTGGTTGTGAAAGTGGATGTCGATGAGAGTTCCTGGCTGGTTCTGGTCCTCCACAGTCCTCTCCATCAGCTTCTGTTTCCATGTGTTGAGTTGGTCTCTGATGAAGCTGTGAGGACTGAGCTTCCTCTTCATCATCTTCACTCTTCACAGGGACAGGAGTGAATGGGAACTTGGTGATATCAGCCTCCTCCAGCCCTTGAAGCTGCTCTCCCTCCTGACTGCTCCACAGTTCCTCTTTAATGTGTCGGGGGGGCTCTGGCTCCTGCTGGTCCACACTGGAGCTACACTCCTGCTGTTCAGGTGGAACCTCTTCTTTAACCACCAACAGCTGCTCAACATCTGCAAGAAACAGGAAACATACATTGAGGAAAACCGGGACTACATGGTTCTGCATACTAACTTCCAGAGCGCTCAATCTGTAAAGACCATGGACGTATTAAGAGAACTGGATACAGTGTTCGACGCAAAGCCCCATTCATTCATTCTGAAGATAGCTAGCCTTGGCAGTTTGGGAATAGAGACATTTATAACATTGCATCCATGTTACAGGCTTTACAGTATACAGCGCTCTGACACATCATTAGATAATACACATGATGAATTACAGCCTTTATATCCATTTTTACAGCTACAGTATAGGATCTCAGGAGATCTGTCGTGAGCCTGCAGTACAGGGCGATGTGGGCACATAACCACATCACCAGGGGACTACGGTTCAATACAAACACTGAGGAAGTGCATTGAACAAATCAATGATTAGCCCGCAGGGTTCAACGTTAAGGTTTTTTATTTCCTTGTCCGGTTGGGAAAGTGAAAACTTTTTACTTGCCCCCACACAAAAAAACATTTGAAAACAAGTTTGAAAAACCCGTCAAAAACGTAAAAAAGAAAACATCAGTGGGGGTCAGTGGGGGTCAGTGGAGAGTGCTGAGGGGGTGCAGTTGGTTGTGGGATGTCAGAGTAGGAGCGGGTGAGGGGTGTGAATGTGGGCTTATCCATCCTGCAGTAAAGCACTGCACGTTCGAATTCTGGGACAAACCAAAGGCCAATCAATTGGTAGAAGATCCAGGAGAATTTCAGTTGACTGATATTTTCAATGTTTGAATATAGCTCTTATGTATACAGTACTTTAAAGGGGTGATAGAATGATTATATAGGGTATTTCACACTGTTTCTTAAGGTCTCCTAATAAGGTATGTAACATTGGTTGGGCTGAAAATGGCCCAGGTGCTATTCTTTTGGCCCTTAACCATCCCTGTGGAATGTCTCTATTTGGAACGACAGCTTTTCTTCCAAATGTGGTATGCTCATTTATATTTATCAGCTGCACGCTGATTGGTTGAGCGAACCACATACACATACAGTGGAGACGAGACAGCAGGTCTCATATTTCAGACACTGCAACGTTATACATGGTTTGTCTGCGATTTCGTTATTAAATTCACTTCTGAGACTTTTTTATGTGAGAAATCAACTATATAAAGCTCAAATATGGGCCATTTACGAAAATTGATGGCTAGTTGCAAATTTGGTGAGGCGTGTCTGACTTCAGGAGAGCCACACAGTCTGCTCCTGCTGGGCTCCATACCCAGGGGAAAGTTAACGTTTCTGGGTTACTGGACTACCGGGGCTCAGGGCTCCGCGGAGCTCGCCGGCTGCAAGCTGCCGGCATAACTATCGTATATTTACAGTTTGAATTTCGTCACGGCATGTATATCACAGCTACCCTAAGGTCTTGGGGTGGGCGATATATATCGTTTACGATAATATCGTCATTGTTGTGTTAACGATGTGCAAATTGACATTATCGAGTATTTAAATTACTTAGAAAAAACCACTTCAAAACACGCATTGGAACCGATTGGAACGCTACACATTCACTTATGTCAAAAAAGATGGCGGCGCGCTATTGTGCAGCGGCTATTAGCTTTCCTGTCGGTGTATATTTATACAAGTACAGCCACACTGAACTAATCAGTATAGGACTACGATACAACACAAACGTTACGAGAGCCTTCCAGGCGGCTCATAACATCCCGGAGGACATAGCCAGACCGGGCGCTGCGTGGGTTGTTGTCTGCATCTAGCACGCTGAGCTAGCTACCGGCAGGATGAGAACATAACTCCGGCAAGACCAGAGGAGGAGGACTGCATTTTTGTGCAGAATGAATGGAGTACCAACCGCAGGATCGTTGTCCAGCATGGCTCACCTGACCTGGAGCCCTGTCGGTAATATACAGGCCATTTTATTTACCACGAAAACAGCACACTGCCGTCTACATAGCCCCTGATGCTAACGTTAGCACAAGTTTGGCTCACTGCTTACCATAGTGAACTAACTCCAGCGCGATCATCTGGAGGGGATACATATTATAGAGGGGACTTTTACAAGGCGTCCTTAAAGTCTGTACTCCCCAGCTTTTTCCAGCATGCAGCTTGTGCTACTAGAGGGAAGAACACACTAGACCATGTATACTCTAACATAGCATACAGAACTGCGCCTCTCCCTCACCTGGGCCAGTCAGGTCACATCCAACTATTTCTGATCCCAGCATAAATCCCAGTCAGAAGGACTATACAGCCAAGTAGAAGGACTATCAAAACGTGGCCCGACACTACCCTATCTCACCTCCAGGACTGCTTCCAATAAGGACATGGTTGTGTGCAATATGTTACAGAACAGAGCCCTTTATTATGATTTCATCTGGCTTGTATGCTGCACAATTGACATTACAACAGAGGTGTACAACTGAATGTTTACTCAGAGTTCAATGTTCCTACACTAGTTCAATTAGTATTAGTATAGTATTCGTATTTTGTCTTTAAATTGTTTTTACTTGAATACTTACATTTTAAAGAAAATAAATAATTGTTTTCATTCAACATTGTGCCCATTATTATAATCAGTGATTAAGTAACTCAGACTTTTAAAAACACAATTTTAAAAGGACATCATCTAATTAGTTATTGTCAAAATCTGCAAAAATATCAAGATATTTTTTGTCCACATCGCACACCCCTACTAAGGTCTTAATAAAGCTAACACGTTTGTCCGATTTCAATTTAAGGCATTTTTGTGAATTTGAGGGGTCTCCTTAGGAGGAGCTGCTAGCTAGACTATGTGTCCCGTTTAATCCTTTGGGAAAAGATCGCCGCTATACTTTCGGCATTACTATGGTATATTTACACTTTGAATTTCGTCACGGCTACCTAAGGTCTTACAAAGCTTAGCTAATCGTTTCTTACATGTTGTATCATGTTTCAAAGAGTTTAAAGCTGTCTGAGGTTCTCTGGTCTCCTTCCAATCAGCACTGTCATCAGTCTCAGGATCAGAAGAGTCTCCAGTCTGTGGTTGTAAAAGTGGATGGGAGTTCCTGGCTGGTTCTGGTCCTCCACAGTCCTCTCTATCAGCTGCTGTTTCCATCGGACCAATACATTTATGTCTTTTGACAAGAGAACGCCAGGCAAATCTTTTGTTACAAACACTGCAGCTGAATCTTTTCTCTCCTGTGTGGACTACCATGTGTTTCTTCAGGGTTCCACTAAAGGTGAAAACTTTACCACAATCAGAGCAGCTAAAAGGCTTCGCTCCTGTGTGAATTCTCATGTGTATTTGTAAATTTCCTCTCTGTGTAAAACATTTCTTACAGACTGAGCAGCTGAAAGGTTTTTCTCCTGTGTGAGTTCTCATGTGATCTTCCAGATCTGACTTGCAGCCAAATTTCCTCTGACACTCAGAGCAGCTGAATGTTTGCTTACATCTTGAATCATGTTTCAGAGAGTTAAAAGCTGACTGAGCTTCCTCTTCATCATCTTCACTCTTTACAGGGACAGGAGTGAATGGGAACTTGGTGATATCAGCCTCCTCCAGCCCTTGAAGCTGCTCTCCCTCCTGACTGCTCCACAGTTCCTCCTGTTCCTCTTTAATGTGTGGGGGGGGCTCTGGCTCCTGCTGGTCCACACTGGAGCTACACTCCTGCTGCTCCTCTTTAATAACAATCTGGCTTTTGTCGTCTGGAGGCAAAGCTGAAACACGGACAGAAGTTAATGTCAGCTAAACTTCAAAGATTGCAGGGGTTCCCCCAGAAAAGTTGTTTAGCTCGGTGGCCAGTGTGAAAATGAGACTCTAAAAAAGCTAGAAGACTCCATAGGGCCCTACATGAAGTCAGTGCTACAAGCTAACTGGAGATTTTAAAATATGATTACGTCTAAGTACCGGTTAAGATGACTTGAATTGTAATTATAATTTTGTATCTTGCATTTGTTCTTGTTATAGACACACACATACATACGGAGGGCTGTAGCGATACACTAATCTCACGATAAGATACACGATATTCAGCTCACGATACGATATATATCACGATATTCAGCCAACGATACGATTCAATACGATTCGATATAATTCGATACACTTACATCATTTTCTGAAAGATTTAAAGCGGACAGAGTGATTCTGGTGACATCTTGTGAGTGTTCCATTTACTTGGATTTAATTAATTGAACTGAAAATATCAATTACACAATATATGTCTCTGACTGGACAGAGAGTCTACAGCAGGGATCATCAACTACATTTTTTTCAGAATTTTTCTAAGCACTCTGGGGGCCAGACTTTCAAATAAAGAAAATAAGATGAATTTATACCTAATACGCCTATTCTTGTTCAAAATTTTCACTTTCTTACTGAATTAATGCTCATATATATATATATATATATATATATATATATATATATATACATACATACATACACACACACATATACACATACATATAATATATATATTTTTTTTTTTTTTTACACATGTATTAGTGTTAGCAAACTCGGAACATGGAAACTCCATAATGATAACTGGCTCTTTAACTAGAAAAAGATCTCAGACTAGGAGGCAGTTCACTGAGGAGTGATGGTTAAAGTCTGTGATTATGGAAAAATTATTGTAGTACAGAGATGGCAAAAGTACTCACTTCCCGTACTTAAGTAGAAGTACAGATACTTGTGTTAAAAAATACTCTGGTAAAAGTAGAAGTACTGATTTAACTTCTTTACTTAAGTAAAAGTAACAAAGTACAGGCTTTGAAATGTACTTAAAGTATAAAAGTAAAAGTAGCCTTGCGAATGACAACCACTTTTTATGCAAAGCTACCTGGACCACACACGTTACTAGAGTGCAAGATGAGAAACTTCAGTGGACATAAAAACCAGGCTCTTTATATGCCATTGTCTACATTTTAAATGGATGTCTGCCAAACATCACATATATGATTATTGTGACAGAGACTGGGACTCCAGCTTAATAAGATTCTGACTGAGTAGCAAGATATGAATTCAATTGTGATTCTGTGAGAATTCACAGATCCAGTTTCTCTTTTTTAATCGTCCCCTTAACATTTAAAGGAATCTACATGTATGTGTGTGTGCTCAAATATAGAAATAAAATAAAGGATACAATATGAATTACTAAACAGATTAATTAAGAAGTTCCCCATACTTTTAGAGTTACACAGCACATTGGCCAGGAGTCATACTTGATGCCTCCTAGCCTATCTCAAACATCTCTCTCAGATAAGGCCAGGGATGATTGGGAATGTCTTGCTGCTTGTCTGCCTAATCTCTGGGATCTCTGTTTTCTTCATTTTCAATCATGTCGCCGTCCATACTACTAGTGCTAACGTTACAGCCATCAAGCTGCAATTATTTGCTGCAAATGAATGCAGAATGCGGCCGAATCTGTCGAGTCGTCTTGTATGGGGCCTTACATTCAAACGTAGCCTACAGTATATTCCCATCCAATTAGATTGAATTCGGTATTGATCACGTGAAAAATAATAACGGTAACTCCAGTGAAATTATTTGAAACTTGCTAGTGAGGACTAGATTAGGACCGTATTTAAAGCTGATGCTGGTTTCAAACTTCGCCCCCCCCCCCCCAGGTGTGTCTGTAAAACACGGACAGAGTCAACTTCTCTCTTTTGATGCTTTACAAGCAACGTGAAACCAGCTAACAGGTGAAGAACACAAACAACTAAATCACTAGCTAACCTACTGTAACTGTGCAGGAACTATAGACCAATACAACAACATTAAACATTAAATGAACTGACAACATAAGTTATACGACTTACAGTTCTCAAGGACGCACACACACCATCTCAACTGATTATCCTCCGGACAGCTATATTACTATCACTATATATAATATTACTATAATACTAGTCTCTCTTTCTTTTTTATCACTTTTTTCTGTGTGGCGCACGCGCCCGCTCGCGGTGTGAGGCGCGTGTCCGCGCTATTCTCCGACATTACGACCTCTTGTACAAAACTAAAGTAACGAGCCAATTTTTAAAATGTAAGGAGTAGAAAGTACCGATATTCGTGTTAAAATGTAAGGAGTAAAAGTAAAAAGTCGCCACAAAAAAAAAAATAGTAAAGTTAAGTACAGTAACGAAGTATTTGTACTTCGTTACTTCCCATCTCTGGAGCTCGGGCATCGCTGTACAGAATCCCGGCATGTGAATAGAGATGTAAATACAGGGGGCTGGGTTTTTGCTCTAAATGCTTGAAATTATAAATAACAGAACGCATTTTTTCCTCTTTACATTTTGTGAATTCATGATTATTCTGCGGGCCAGACTAAAAGCTTTGACGTTGGCTGCTCTACAGCGACACTAGCGGCTGGCTGACCAAATCGCTCTTCCTGCAACGCGAACGGAAGTAAACACGGGGGATTTTTTTTAAGCCGCGAGTATCTGTACATTTACGGCTTAAAAAGCGATACTTTCTTGGGGAAAAAAATATCGATTTATATCGCAGAATCAATAAAATTGCTCAGCCTTAATACGGAGACACACACACATACAGAGACACACACAGACACACACACAGAGACACACACACGCACGCAGAAACACACACAGAGACACAGAAACACACACACACACAAAGCCTCAAATATATTAAAATATGATTATGTCTAAGTACCGGTTAAGATGACTTGAATTGTCATTATGTTTTTGTATCTTGTATTTGTTGTTATAGACACACACACACAAATGCACACACACAGACATATGCACGCACACACAGAGACACAAGCACGCACACACTTTAAGTCTCAGTGGTTACAATACTGTGCTGTTGTGTTCCAAGGTGAACATCACTACTATGTAACAATCGCCTATACAGTCCTAAGGGAATAACTAGCGCCCTTTACATTATATTACTTTATATAGAAAGACGCTAGGAATAACTACTAAATAAGAACCTTTGTTTATATAGAAAACAGCCTCGAGATCACCATCACCAAACCCACCAGAAATAATCTGGACTTTTAGCGTGTATAGAGCCAGCATATTTCCACATGTAAATCAGTGAATTAAGGTTTTATTTCAACCAAACCAGAGTGGTGATTGTTGGAACAGTGGAAAGATGAACCAAGTCGGCTTTTAATAGTTTTATTGTGTTTCTGTCCACTTTGAATGCAGTGTGTTTTACGATGATAAAAGTCCTGATTATTTACATGGAGTCTGGTGGCTTTGGCGAAGGCCTGTTAAAGAGCGAAGATTACAATAGATCTTATGAACAAATGCTTATTTCCATATGTCCTATCGTCATATCGTTGCTGAGAGAAGAGATCCCAGGAAGGAGAGAAAGATCAACTGAAGGTTTAATGACCAAACCTGCTCTGTGTAGCCGAAGCTGAGGGTTGTAAACAGCGTCCAGTAGCTCCCGTTGTCGCTCGTTCTCCTCTTTTGAACGACAAAGTTCCTCCTCGTACTCTGCTATCGTTCTTTCAAACAGCCCAAATATCTCTTCAGCAGCCGCAGTTAGTCGCTGCTCCACCAACGCTCTCAGCATCTGGACTTTACACATTTTACCTCTTTCTCTACACAACAAAAACACTCTGCTAACACTCCTTTCTGCTAGACGCCATCTTGTTCAAAGTGTGAAGCTAGCCGCAGTGAAGACTGCAGTTGCTGAGCTTCAAAATAAAAGTCCGGAAGTGTTCGAGATTTCCATGGGAAAACCCACAGGAATATAAATGATTAAAACACATTTTTTGAAGAAAGACAAATACCTTATTAAATGTTCAGAGCTCTGATAAAACAAAGAATCAAATTAAAGATGATGGTAGTTTGTTTCCCTTTCCTTTTAATGTGTCAAACAGAAGATACAAGTTTTGGTCTTGCAGTGTAATTTCATCTGATTTTGTTTGTCTGAAGGTGAACATCAACTTCACCTTCATAAAGCAGGGGCCTGTTTCACAAAAGCAGAATATATAAATCCAGGATAACTGATAAAGCGAGCCTTGACCTAGTCTAATCTGTGCAGCCTGGCTTGGTGCGTTTCACGAAGACCAAGCCAGGCTGAGGAGGAGCGACTAGGTCGGCTGAATGCGTAAGTAGCCTAAAAATATACATAATGGACCACTGCTCTGAATTGAAACTGTCATAATCATACCATTCAAGGATTAGGCTACTAATCATTTGCACAAATTAACAGTTGTACTCTTTGCCTTAAAAGTAAGCAGAAGATAATGTTACTCAGGAAATTTACCATGAAGATCAATTTTCTACAACGCTAGAATATGCGTAAATATATATATTAATATATTCACTCTGTTTTTCCCTCTCTCTATCTCTCTCATGGGCTAAAATATAAATTTCCTAAGTGATATTAACTTCCACTGCTCGCTTTTAATCCAACTGTTAGTTTTTGCCAATAACAGTGATTCCCCGAATGGTTTCAGTTAAGAGCAGTAGTTCATAAATGTATATTTTTAGACTATCATTCAGTCGGTCGGTATTATCTGCCACGCTTTAAATTTTTTTTTTTTTTATAGAGGACGAGTTTCCTTCTCTACATATATGCCTTGCTCCCTCGTATCTATGGACATAGAAAATAAAGACACTGAAGAAACTGGACTCTAAAATCTATAAACTAAAGTGATAATTAAGTGATAAATCCCATGCATACTGTAAACATGAATGGAACAGAGTGTATTCATCAGTTATTTCCCTCCAGCAATATATAAGGTCAAAAACCATTGAGGTGTCCTCTCCCTGTTGTTATATGAATGTACAGTAGCCTACATCACTATATAGTTACTGGTCCAGTGAACTAAGACTATCATTTGGGAGGATTGTACAATTAGGATATGTTCTTAAAATTGTACAATCCTCCCAAATGATAGTCCCAGTTTACTGGACAACACAAATTGTGTGCTAAGAATGCCAAATACAATGCAAACATGATCCTTATTGTTAAAGAATTAAAAAAAAAAAATGAATCAACTAAAATAATTCAAGGGGCATTGGTCAACTATAGAAATGTACAGCATTGTATGTATTGCCCTTAATAACAGATTTCATTTAAAACATTTTACATTTTAATAATACACTTCATTTTATCAGCCTTTTCTAATTATCTATTAATATATCTAATAATAGATATATCTATATCTAAACAACTGCCATATAATATTCATCAAACTTCTAACAACAATATGAAAAGCAGTCTCCATACAGCAATATAACAGTAACAATGACTGTCACATGAATAATTATAAAAAAAAAAAAATGGTCACAACTTTAAATAATAACTTAATACTTAAATGAACAGCAATATGCACCTGTTGTATTTGAATCCAGGCTGATAATAACAACAGGGTAAAACCACTGCTGGGTGACCAGAAAAGGCTCCAGGATTAAATAAATCCTGGCTGTTAGCCTGGTCGGGAGCAGGCTAGCTGTTAGCCTGGCTGTTAGCCTGGTCGGGAGCAGGCTAGCTGTTAGCCTGGCTGTTAGCCTGGTCGGGAGGAGGCTAGCTGCACAGAAGAAATCTCCATGGTGATTTATGTACCTCCGCTTTCGTGAAACCGAATCAAGGCTTAATTCATCCAGGATAAGGGGGAAATCCTGGCTTATTCCCTTATCTTGGTTTTGTGAAACAGGCCCCAGGAAACACTGTGAATGGACCCAACCAATCAGGGTTTGTTATTGTGTTCCCACTCAACATGAGGTGCATCTCATGGCCAGTAACCTCTCTAAGCTGCTCCCTTGAGGGATGGGTTAAAGAATGAATTTCGCTACATGTATGTGTATGTGACAATATAGTAACTTTACCTTTACCTTTAAGCTGGACTTGTAGCCGTTATATTGTTGGATAGTTTCATTTATAATAAAACATAAGATTTTATAAACTACATGTTGTTTCGTGTGCAGAAATCTTAATGTGTAAAGTAACTAAAGCTGTAACAGATGAATGTAGTGGAGTAACTAAAGTAACTAGTAACTAAAGCTGTCAGATGAATGTAGTGGAGTAACTAAAGTAACTAGTAACTAAAGCTGTAACAGATGAATGTAGTGGAGTAACTAAAGTAACTAGTAACTAAAGCTGTCAGATGAATGTGCGAAACCTCGAGGGTAAGTGGCGCTCCACCAAAGTGGAAGAATCCCGTCTGGATTGGCAAGAAAGTCTCAAAACCTATAGGAAGGCCTTAAGAAAAGCCAGATCAGACTATTACTCTTCACTAATAGAAGAAAATAAGAACAACCCAAGGTTTCTTTTCAGCACTGTAGCCAGGCTGACAGATAGTCACAGCTCTACTGAGCCATCTATTCCTCTAGCTCTGAGTAGTGATGACTTCATGAGCTTCTTCAATGATAAAATTATAACAATTAGAGATAAAATTAATCACCTTTTGCCCTCAACTTCTAACAGTTCATCTTTAAATACAGGACCGCTAGAACGAACGACTAATCCGGACATATACTTAAACTGCTTTTATCCTATAGACCTTCAACAATTAATGTTAAAGATATCCTCAGCTAAGCCATCTACCTGTCTCTTAGACCCCATCCCAACGAGACTACTCAAAGAAGCGTTACCCGTGGTAAACACTTCACTACTAGATATGATCAATATGTCCTTATTAACAGGTTATGTACCGCAGTCATTTAAAATAGCTGTGATAAAACCTCTTCTGAAAAAACCGACCCTGGATCCTGAGGTCTTAGCAAACTATAGACCTATATCTAACCTTCCCTTTCTATCCAAGATCCTTGAGAAGGTGGTTGCTAATCAGTTATGTGATTTTCTACATAGCAACAGTTTATTTGATGATTTTCAATCAGGATTTAGAAAGAATCATAGCACAGAGACGGCACTGGTGAAAATTACTAACGACCTTCTAACAGCTGCAGACAAAGGACTTGTCTCCATTCTTGTTTTACTAGATCTTAGTGCTGCTTTTGATACTATTGATCATACAATCCTGTTACAGAGATTAGAACACTTAGTCGGAATTAAAGGAACTGCACTAAAATGGTTTAAGTCTTATTTCTCTGAGCGATCCCAATTTGTTAACATTAACGATAAACCCTCCAAGCACGCCAAAGTCAGCCATGGCGTTCCTCAAGGCTCAGTGCTTGGACCAATTCTATTTTCCTTATATATGCTTCCTCTAGGACATATTATTAGGAAACACTCGATTAATTATCACTGCTACGCAGACGATACCCAATTATATCTGTCAATTAAGCCAGATGAAAGTGGTCAGTTAGCAAGACTTCAAACGTGTGTTGAGGATATAAAATCCTGGATGACCCACAACTTCCTGATGTTAAACTCAGACAAAACGGAAGTTATTGTGATAGGACCAACGCACTGCCGAACTTCGCTTTCGAAAGATATAGCTACTCTGGATGGTATTGCCCTGGCCTCCAGCACTGCTGTCAGAAATTTGGGAGTTATTTTTGATCAGGATATATCCTTCAACGCCCATTTAAAACAAACCTCAAGAATAGCCTTTTTCCATCTTCGTAACATTGCCAAAATCAGGAATATCCTGTCTCAGAATGATGCTGAAAAACTAGTCCATGTTTTATTTAACTAGATTCGCAATACTGCAATTCCTTATTATCAGGTTGTCCAAATAAGTCCCTTTAAGGCTCTCCAGCTGATCCAGAATGCTGCAGCACGTGTTCTGACGAGAACTAAGAGAAGAGATCATATTTCTCCTGTATTAGCTTCTCTGCATTGGCTTCCTGTGAAGTCTAGGATCAAATTTAAAATCCTCCTCCTGACTTACAAAGCTCTAAATGGTCAAGCACCATCATACCTAGAAGAGCTCTTAGTACCTTATTGTCCCACTAGGGCACTGCGCTCCCGGAATGCGGGGCTACTTGTGGTTCCTAGAGTCTCTGGAAGTAGACTGGGGGCCAGGGCCTTCAGCTATCAGGCTCCGCTTCTATGGAACCAGCTCCCAGTCTGGGTTCGAGGGGCAGACACCGTCGCCACATTCAAGAGTAAACTGAAAACCCTCCTCTTTGACAAAGCTTATAGTTAGGGGATGAGGAGTTGCAGCGTCCACCTACGACCCGCCCACCTGCTTCTCCTCGTAGTTAGTTATGCTATTACAATTCTAGACTGCAGGGGTTGCTGTTTCCTTCCTATGACACACTGAGCTGCTCTCTCTTCTCTACTTGTTACTTCTGTATGCATCCTGTCCCAGAATTGCTTGTTACTAATCTAGCTCTGGGGAGTTTACTCCCCGGAGTCCTTATGTTTCTTCTTCGCAGAGCTATGCTCTGTGATTCTCTGCAAATCCCGGCCGCATCCTGCTGCATCCTGCTGCATCCTGCTGCATCCTACTGCATCCTGCTGCATCCTGCTGCATCCTGCTGCATCCTGCTGCATCCTACTGCATCCTGCTGCATCCGCTGCATCCGCCGCATCCACCCATGCTCTGCAGCGCCACGTTTCATCCCGCAACGCCCTGCTGTGATGTTCCTATGCACAGAGTAGTCTGGATCCGGTATAGGGGACTGCACTACTCAGTATGACACGATGTGCCCTGCTATGACATGAACTTCCACGATGACCTTCGACGTCACTGTGACCTCTAATGTGACTACTATCACCACTGTTCATCACACCCCCAACCGGCCCGTCAGACACCGCCTACCAAGAGTCTGGGTCTGCCGAGGTTTCTTCCTAAAAGGGAGTTTTTCCTTGCCACTGTCGCGATAGCCACTGCTAATGCTTGCTCTTGATGGAATTACTGTAATTGTTGGGGTTTTGGAAAGTGTCTCGAGATAACTTTTGTTATGATTTGATACTATAAATAAAATTGAATTGAATTGAATTGAATTGAATGTAGTGGAGTAACTAAAGTAACTAGTAACTAAAGCTGTAACAGATGAATGTAGCGGAGTAACTAAAGTAACTAGTAACTAAAGCTGTAACAGATGAATGTAGTGGAGTAACTAAAGTAACTAGTAACTAAAGCTGTAACAGATGAATGTAGTGGAGTAACTAAAGTAACTAGTAACTAAAGCTGTCAGATGAATGTAGTGGAGTAACTAAAGTAACTAGTAACTAAAGCTGTAACAGATGAATGTAGTGGAGTAAAAAGTCCAATATTTCTCTCTGAAATGTAGCGGAGTAGAAGTAGAAAGTGGCATGAAAAGAAAAGTCTCAAGTAAAGTACAAGTACCTCAACATTTGGACTTAAGTAAAGTAATGGAGTAAATGTAGTTAGTTACATTCCTCCACTGATCATTACTGAGACACAAAACTGTATATAAAACAAAGCCATAATAAAAACAGCAGCACATCAGCACATAATAACACTGTTATTATAAACAGCAATAATGAAACAGCAGCACAATATTAACTATGTACATATGTACGCGTCAGATGTTTCACGCCTCGCTGTCGTCCATTAATACCTGACAATGGACACCTCGAAGGGCATTAACCTGCTTATACCATGGTCACACACAACATATTTTTAAAATATAAGTTTATATTTTAATTAGTTTTACAATCAAAATCTAAAGTTTTTCCAAACAATAACTCTGTTTCCCTGGTTATGCCTGAGGGTTAGACTAATACCTGGAACAATCATTCCCATCCTATAAGGTTCTTATGCAAAGCAAACGTTGTTCACTCCTACAGGAAATAGGTAGGACCTTAGATACAACTTGCCAAACCTTAGCAACCGGAGATAATTATAGTCCGCTCAGCTCGTAGAATCCTTCAGCTCAGCTACGAGACAGAGAGCTAATGCTATGCTAGCAAGATTCAAAGTCAATAACAGTTACAGTACAGTCGGGAGTCAGTAAAAATAATTTGACAGTATGTTGAACAACAAGACAAGCTAGCTATCAGCCATGTCATTGTCCCCAAAACAATATAACGACTTTTTATGAACAATTTGATCTGCGATGTGTAAGGTTATGGTCGGCTGCAGCCTGAACTAGCGACCTGAACAGTGAACGGGATGTGAGCTAACGTTATTCGCTGTGAAACAAAGTCTTACTTCTTACAGCGTGTGTATTAGCGCCATCCTGTGGTGTTCAGAGAACAAGGCACTGAAGCACATCACAGTGTTGGAAATAATACCAGATTCACATTTTCTTTTTGTATTAATGTAGCGCATTCATTTAGAACAGTAAACAGTCAGTTTCACTGGAACTCCTTTAGTAGGTGTCCTACATCACTTTTTTATGGACACCCTGCAGCCAATCAGAATTGAGTCCTATAACACTTCAGTGGAACTATAGCGGTCCGTTGCCCACTGCTGCTGGGTCTAACGTTAGCGGCCAGCTGACCTGTTGTTGCTGGGTCTAACTGTTCCTCCTCATTCCCTCCGAGAACGTCTCCCGAGCTGCGTCAGGAGGCTCTCCTCCCAGCGAGCTTCGAAACAGTTTACTGACACGTATCGTCACTGGACAACTAACAACAATTGCCATTTTGTTGTGTACCCATCAAATGACCACGGCAAACAGTCCAATGGCCTTTCTATCCAATTTATTTCTATGCAAGGACACCATGAAGACTCCAGAGACTGTTGATATTCACTCCATGCTGATTTATTTGTTACATTTTAACAAACAAACCGAGCTGCCTCAGACACATCAACTGACCATCGGCAATAGTCAGTCCAATAGACAACTGAATCTAAGTTTCATATGACTCTTCTTTTACAGCGTTTTGGGCAGCGTCAGTTGGACACATTCACGCCCACAGTTACCTCATGTTTGTTACATCTTTAGATGGACCTGAACTGGTGATATCTTTACTTCTAACAGTCCTCTCATCTTCCTTTTCTTAAGTACACCTAGGTCGTTGTGACCCAGACAATAACTACTAACGTACATGCTAGTCAACAGATGGTTTACTTCAAATGATTTCACTTTATTTCATCCTGGAGGGTACTCAGCATGTCCTGGTGTACCACACCGGTCATATTCAAACGATTATATTTCTTTACTTTATTAGCTTTACCATGGCCCAATTAATGGCATAGGAGACACTATACATGTCAAAAGACCTTAATCATTTTGGTGTCACTGATCATATTACCTTGGACCATAGCAATGCACAAGTGAGTTTTTATGGTTTTATACAGATCATAATATGTCCATCTCAGCTTTGCTTCAAAGAGAAAACTCCTCCGCTCCCTGACAGGAAACACCGTGCTAGGCTAACTTCCCTATGCTACCTCCATCACATCTCCCTTGTTTAAACTAAAGATAGCTTTCAACCTGCACTTCCTGTCTCGCTGACACAGAGACAAAAGTCTCCTCCCGAGACTGCTGGGCCTAAATTGTGCTTAAACATGATACACAAAATTAAAACATTAACCCAATGTGTATTGAATAAACTCCCATATTGATACATGATTAATAGTGACATATAGCTAAAAATACGTTAGTTTAAAAGAAGTGAATATATGTGTGGGCCCTATAAAATATTGGGTGGTTACATTTGTCGGATTTCTTGATTATAATTTGTTTATTTATTTGATTAGGACAATGCACATTAATGAACATTTCTGTAAATGCGCCAGTGTTAGTCACCAGTCGGCTAATTTTCAACTGTAGTCCTAGTGTGCATGTCTTTATGGTGGGAAGAAATCGGAGCAACCGGAGGAAACCCACAGGGAGAACAACTTTCTTGCTGTGAGGCAGAAGTGCTAACCATTGAGCCACCGTGCTGCCTTGATTATATGACAGACATAACAAGACAAAACGATATCTAATAATGTATTTAAAATAAGAGTGTACTTTTTTATACCACACAATATAATGTTGTCTATCTAGATGTTGATACATAAATATTTTTCTTTGACACTTGAGAAGTTTTGCTTGGACTTAAAGGGACAAACATTAATCCATGTCACCAGTCTCAGGATCAGAAGAGTCTACAGTCTGGTCTTCAGTCTCTGGTTGTAAAAGTGGATGTGAGTTCCTGGCTGGTTCTGGTCCTCCACAATCCTCTCCATCAGCTTCTGTTTCCATCTGACCAACACATTTATGTGTTTTGACATGAGAACGCCAGGCAAATCTTTTGTTACAAACACTGCAGCTGAATCTTTTCTCTCCTGTGTGGATTGCCATGTGTGACCGTAAATTTCCACTCTGTATAAAAGATTTCTTACACACTGAGCAGCTGAAAAGTTTTTCTCCTGTGTGGATTTCCATGTGTCTGTTTAGGTGTCCACGTTCAGAGAAAGCTCTACCACACTCAGAGCAGCTGAATGTCTTCTTACATCTTGAATCATGTTTCAGGGAGTTTAAAGCTGACTGAGGTTCTCTGGTCTCCTTCCAATCAGCACTGTCATCAGTCTCAGGTTCAGAAGAGTCTCCAGTCTGGTCTATAGTCTCTGGTTGTAATAGTGGATGTGAGTTCCTGGCTGGTTCTGGTCCTCCACAGTCCTCTCCATCAGCTTCTGTTTCCATCGCACCAACACATTTATGTGTTTTGACATGAGAACGCCAGGCAAATCTTTTGTCACAAACATTGCAGCTGAATCTTTTCTCTCCTGTGTGGACTACCATGTGTGACCGTAAACTTTCACTCTTTATAAAAGATTTATTACAAACTGAGCAGCTGAAAGGTTTTTCTCCTGTGTGGATTCTCATGTGTGTCTTTAAATATCCACTCTGTCTAAAAGATTTATTACAAACTGAGCAGCGAAAAGGTTTTTCTCCTGTGTGGATTCTCATGTGCATCTTTAAATTTCCATTGTGTGTAAAAGATTTCTTACAGACTGAGCAGCTGAAAGGTTTTTCTCCTGTGTGAGTTATCATGTGTGCCTTCAGGTGTCCACGTTCAGTGAAAGCTTTACCACACTCAGGGCAGCTAAAAGGTTTCTCTCCTGTGTGGATTCTCATGTGTGTTTGTAAATGTCCACTATGTGTAAAATATTTCTTACAGACTGAGCAGCTAAAAGTTTTTTCTCCTGCGTTTGTTCTCATATCTTTCTTAAGATGTGCCTTGAAGCCAGAGCAGCTGAATCGTTTCTCTCCTGTGTGGACTATCATGTGTCTCTGTAAACTTCCTCTCTGTATAAAAGATTTATTACAAACTGAGCAGCTGAAAGGTTTTTCTCCTGTGTGGATTCTCATGTGTGTCTTTAAATATCCATTCTGTGTAAAAGATTTTTTACAGACTGAGCAGCTAAAAGTTTTTTCTCCTATGGGAGTTCTCATATGTTTTTTAAGATGTGCATTGAAGCCAGAGCACCTGAATCGTTTCTCTCTGGTCTGGTCTTCAGTCTCTGGTTGTAAAAGTGGATGTGATTTCCTGGCTGGTTCTGGTAATCCACAGTCCTCTCTATCAGCTTCTGTTTCCATGTGTTGAGTTTGGCTTTGATGAAGCTGTGAAGACTGAGCTTCCTCTTCATCATCTTCACTCTTCACAGGGACAGGAGTGAATGGGAACTTGGTGATATCAGCCTCCTCCAGCCCTTGAAGCTGCTCTCCCTCCTGATTGCTCCACAGTTCCTCCTGTTCCTCTTTAATGTTTTGGGGGGGCTCTGGCTCCTGCTGGTCCACACTGGAGCTACACTCCTGCTGCTCAGGGGGAACCTCTTCTTTAACCACCAACAGCTGCTCAACATCTGCAGGAAACACAGACAGAGAAATGTTGTGGAACTGTATGTTATCACCTGGATTGTGATTGTTATAAAGAAATACTGGTTGTTCAGACACTACTCAGTCCTTCCAGAAAAACGCAGAGTTTTTTTGTGATTGTTGCGGGCAAAAATCCTTTATTATGCGGCACATTTTCTTAAAAAATGCGATGGAATATGCGGGATATTTATGCAATTGTATGCGATGAAATTGCGGGAACTTACAAAAATTGCGCGAACTTGCAAAAACTGCGGTTTGATGAAAAGAGTGATTCCCCCAACACCCTGCTTTTTTAAAACTTACTTTCCAAAAATAGTTTACAGATATTCAGTCATTGCAATAAGTAAACAAATAAGATACAAAAATATATACAAATAATATAATATTAAAGTAAAAATAAAATAGTCTAAACAGAGGGAAATAAAAGATACAAAAGACAAGAGACTTTTGAAAGAGACGATTTAAAAATCGTTAATAATATAGACAGCAGGAGCACTTAAACAAAGAAATTTGAGTAGATATCAGATATTAAGATAACTTTCGTATTGGATACCAACTTAAGAGACTCAAAGTACAACATGTCAAATTCAACCTCCAACACCTGCTTTTCGATGATGTTCCGCGGCGTAATTAACTCTTACGTTCATGCAACGGTTCCCATGGCAACAAGGGAAAATGGCTGCTCTTGTGTGAAGTAAACGCAATTTTTTTTTCAACTTTCTGCTAAGATATATGTGACTTTATTGCAACGAAAATGTGGAGATTATGAAATCATGCAAGCACCGCATATTTTGTGCGGAAATCTGCAATTTATGCGGCGAAAGTGCGGCATATTTGAAAAAATGCGGCCCCCGCATGAATATGCGGAGTTTGGCTGATTATGCATTGAATTATGCGATCGCATAATCGTGTTTTTCTGGAGGGACTGACTACTAGTCTTCCTTTTCAGCCTTGGAAAACTGTTGGAAAGGCTGTTGGCTGACATATTAGCGCCCTCTTGTGGTGAAATAATGCAACTGCGCTGTTGAGCACAATGTGGCGCAGTCGGTAATTAAAGTTACTATATGTAACTTTTAAGTGTTCCTGTAACTGTCAGTTTTCATATTATGATCTTAAATGAGCTGTAACAGCAAACAAGACTAACAGTAAAAAGAACGCTATTTTTAGGTCGTTTTTAATAGTGCCGTTGCTCAGGTTAGATTTTCCCCACGTAGTCACAGAATGATTTATGGCAGGTAGACAGCACAACATTAACACATTATGAAGGGTCACAGATTTTTTTTGTAACACCGGAAAAGCCTGTGTTAGCATATCCAGCCAGGTGAAAGGTAGCAGAATATTTATTTTTATAGGCTAGGTGCAGTTGTATTTTAATGTTATTTTAGAAGTTATCTGCTGTAGTTATGGCTGATACTGGGACAGGACCATCACAGAAAAGAAGGAAATTAAATGAAGAACAACTAAAAGCTAAAAGGGAAAGTCATGACAGGTGAAAACGCGAGTCAACTTTGGTTGGGCTTTCAACAATATTGCGTAGTAATAGCCAATAAGCTGTAGCCTACCGCTAGCCCCCCTCTCTTTGTTTACGTCTCAACCCGGCTTGCATGCACTTCCGGTCGGTGGAGTTGTGTTGATAGACCTCGGCAGTGCTGTGGTGCATTCACTGATTTATTTGCCATTTTAAACGTCAACTCCTAAATTTACCACATGCTGCTGTACTGCTCACTCACTTGGGTGAGAGAGGTCAAAATGTGACAGTAGAGAGCAGAGACCGCTTCTATGAAGAAAAAAATAAAATACACATGATGCCAAAATAACAATTTACCTTATTTGTGTGAGTTTTGTGAGCTCCTCTCTCTCAGGCTCCCTCATTACTCAATATTTCCCAAACTGGGTGTTTGATACTTAGATAGCTTAGATACTCCCCGTTCCATGGAAGTTTAAACATCTTAGATATGATTATTTCAGTGTAAACAAAAAAAGAGACAGAGAGGAGAGAGGGAGAGCCTGTATGAGGCAATAATACAGTACACTGACAATAACACTGTTTATATTTCTGATGTGCATTTGTTAAGCACCATTCAATTAAAATGTGACTGTCAACTAAAATAAAACAGCACATTGTAGTTTCTGTACTTATTACCAAAGCATTTATCAGTAAAACAGTTAACAAAGGGGAAATGTGAAAAATTGCGTTGAAGGTCTATTTAAGTTGTGCGCCCCTATATTTTCTGCCTGTGCCCTTAAAAAAAAATTGTTAGGGGCTACAGTGCTCCTAGTAAAAAAAAAAGTTAGTCTGGAGCCCTGTACACTCATCTGTGTATAAAGTGAAAAGGACAGGTGAGCTGACAGCCCTGGGGGGATCCTGTGCTCAAAATTTTAGGTTCAGATAGAGTCCCATTAATGCTGACGTGCTGTCTATTATTGGTTAAGAACGAATGATACCATTTGATAATAAGGGGGTGTACTTTAAAAACATTCAGCCTCTTAATTAACAGATGTGGCTGCAGCTTATTAAAAGCTGAGCCAAAATCAACGAATATGAGGTAGAATCCTCTACATGTCTGTTAATACTCTGTGTCACAGCAATGATGGCGTCATCTGTGCTTCTTTTACTCTTATATGCAAACTGACAGGGATCTAAAAGACATCTGACCCGTTTTTCATCACCACTGGGATTCAAATTTAGTTCTCTCCTTACATCTAGCTGTCCTAAATTTGTGATTAAGTTCTTTCTGCATAATTTTCATACTTACAAGGTAAATGAGTTGACGATTAATCTAGCGATTATTTTTTCGATTAGTCGATTAATCTAACGATTAATTTTTCAATTAGCAATTATTTTCCCATTGCTCAATTATTAACAATTTAAACAAACAAAAGGTTCAAGTCTCTATTTATTAAAATTGTTTAACACTGCACTGTTCAAGTAAAATGAATTTGTAGTGCAACCTGAAGCCAGATGTAGGCTATCAATCCAATCACAAAATAAAGTCACTTTCAGGAGGAATACAAAAATAAAAACAAAGTAAACAAGTAGCCTGTATTTGCTGTTTTTAACAGTAGTAGGTAAAATAATGAACAAGCTCTTGTTTAACATCCAAGCTCTTCTCCCTTTAATCTTATCGTAAAAAAAGTAAAATTTTAGCAACATATGAAATCAGATGTATCAAATAAATCCAGCATAAGGCAAATTGCAGAGTGTCTAATACAACAGTCTGTAATGGATTGGGTCACTCATGATGATGGTAAACCAAAAAAATAACACTGCAGACTGACAGCATTTAATAATGCTTATTGTTAAGTCATAGCGTGGCATTAAAACGAATCAAGGTTATTAAGAGTTAATTATGAGCACTGGCCCAATTTTAACCCAACTATTTTTTAATACGTGGGCCGTTATACCGGACGTTATAAAGGACTTGCTAGATATCTGAAACAATCTGGCATGGTTGCGCAATTATCGAAGACCGTGCTACAGATGGGGGAGACACGATTTAGCACAGTTTACCTCACACTCAAGTCAATGCAGGACATCTAACCAGAGATATGGGAGAAGCTGGAGAGGCATAGCTTTCTCCCCACCCAATTAGGCTAATAAAGTAATAATTAAAAAACACAAATACTTGATGAAGGGCCTGGCCCGAGGGTCAAGTTCGGGCTCGGGCAGAGAATCTAAACTCTACTTGGGAGGGAAAGGGACAAAAAGGTGAGCAGAACTTACGGTGTTTTACTGCTGTTATCCTGACTCAGGGAGGCATTTTACAAATTCTACAGACTACCATGTTGTTGTTGGCATTAAGAGTAAAATACTCCCACACTTCAGAAGACCGTGTGCAAGCCTTTTTCTTAAAGTGTTGAACTTCCGAGGAATCTGTACTTATTTTTATTATTTATTACTATACTTATTTTTAACCAATTCGTTATTTTTAGATTTCTACGCGTGACGCATCGAAGCACATTATTTGTGTCGATGCATTTATGTAATCGATTATGTCGACAACCGTCCCAGCCCGAGGGGTGCTGAGGATTGACACACTACTGCTGAGGAGAAAGGATACTACGTTATTCAAGGCTTTTTAGGAAAGAATTAATGCTAAGCCTCAAGAGTACTGAGAAAGACCTTGCTAAAGATCCACAAAGGGCTGCTGCGTACACTGCTGAGAATAAAGAATTGGAAACTTCTAGTGGTGTAGTCAAACTGCAAGCTGAAGTTGCCATCTACCACCAAAGGCATGCTCAGAAAATCTAGAGCTTTGGCTGTCGCATGACAAAGCAAAGACACATGAGTCAACACTTGGACGAACTGGCACTGTGAAACAGATACCCTTGGCTTTAAGCACTGCCGCTTTAATTATGAACAACCAACAATGAGGAGCATCTTTCGAACTCTGGAGAGTCAGTACGACCTACTTGGGACAAGCCCAGAGATTGGGATGATCCACAGTTACCTGATGCCGGGAGCTGGAATGAGCTAGAAACTCTGCCCAATGATTGGAAACGGAATTAGGTATCAAAGAAATATGAGCCCAATCGGCCACATGGTGGCGCTATAACGAAGGCTTAAATAGACGATTTTTGAGAGGCCACGCCACTCACACCGTAAGTCAGACTGACCTGAAATTTCTAACACATATGCAGCTCAATGTGCTTTTTTAAATGTTTTACTTATTTGCATAATGTGAAAATCAATTAAACAAATAGAACTTTGTCAATTTCGAGTCTATCAAGACCAAAATTTACAGCTTTAATACAATACAGCTTTTTGGGACTGAAATATACATTACTACATAAATGAGCAGGATTTGGCAAAAAACATGGCCGCCATCAATCAAAGAACTTCTTAAAGGGCGGGGCTAGCAGTGAATTCCCTATAACTCAAGTTCTGCCCCAGCAATCTTGTCTAAAGATTATCACCTGACACCACAACTGGAATGTATGAACGAAGTTGGGTTAAAATCCAATTAAGGGGGCGAAATCGCAGGACTTAAAAGAAATGCCAATAAACCAGAGCATGTTTTTCTCCCATCCATGAATGCTGTGTGCACTAGCCAGACCTTCCTCCACAGCACTGTGGAGGAAGGTCTAGACATGCGAGACTAGTGTGAAAGGAAACCTACTCCTAAAATAAAATAAACCGGGTTCTCTTGAACTTTTATGCTCTTGCAGGGTTTCTGCAGGTATCAGCAAATCTCATTTCATGCTTTTTCATGCCACTTTAAACTATTTTCATGCCCATGTCCAACTTCAGATACTTTCACACACAAATTTTAAGCATTTGACAATGCCAATTTTTTATATTTGAAAATCCAAATTTAACTGTCAGATGGCTCACAATACGGTTTACAGTCATTAAACGCAACACAAAGTGCTTCACAAAATAAGAACACAACAGAAATACAAATATTTAAAACACTGTTCACTGAGCAGCTCGCGTCTCTGCCCCGCGGATCTCAAAACAACATGCACCAATAATTAAAAGTAATGAACCTATACTGCTTACGGCAGTAGGCAAATTCGCCAAAATCATGTCAACCAGTCCCAAAACTTGCATTTTCCCATTTTCCCGTCATTTGATATTTCCTCCGTTCTTTCGCCACAGCGTACACTCACTCACACACCATATACAGTAGACTCACACTCACCGCACGTTGCATTACTAGCATCCGGTGACGCGACTTCGTGTACCAGCCGTAAAAAACAGCCAATTAAAAGGTTCCGCCTGTCAACCATTACGCTATACTTCCGATCAAAATTAGATTTAGATGTTTATATAATCAAAATAAATCGTGAAAAACAAAGTTTTTATTCCATCAAGTTTACACAATTTTTAATGCCTTTGAACATCGAAGTTCATGCTTTTTCATGCTAGTTCATGCCTAGATTTTCACAAAATCTATTTAATTACTTTTCATGCTTTTTAATGACCTGCGGAAACCCTGTCTTGACTTCTGCAGATTTTTTCCCCTCTAAAAACCATGTTAATGTTGTTCCTACCTTTCTCTTCATCATCTTCACTCTTCACAGGGACAGGAGTGAATGGGAACTTGGTGATATCAGCCTCCTCCAGCCCTTGAAGCTGCTCTCCCTCCTGACTGCTCCACAGGTCCTCCTGTTCCTCTTTAATGTGTGGGGGGGGCTCTGGCTCCTGCTGGTCCACACTGGAGCTACACTCCTGCTGTTCAGGGGGAACCTCTTCTTTAATCACCAACTCCTGCTGCTCCTTTTCACCAATAATCACTTGCAGAACATCTGGAGGTAAATCTGAAACACAGACAGACATTTATTAAAAAGGTGCCCTGCCACACAAAACCGTTTTTACTTGCATTTTTTTTTTTTTTAAATATGTTAGGTCCATCTGTGTTTGTGTTATGTCGTGAATGTGAAAATGAACTGCTACCTCCTCTGTCAGCTCTAGCCACTGAAAAGAAATAAGCGGAGAAATCAGGCCAATTACAAAAGCTGGTCAGTCTGACATTGTGTTGCCTGAGCTCATTACTATTCATGACCAGTTGCGCTGGGTAAAGGATACCGATAGCCAGGCTCTCATTGGCTAGCTGTTAGGCAATCAGAGTCAAGCAGCTTAGCTCGTTGAATATTTATGAGTCTTCCTGTAGGCTTTATATACCACGCTAGAATGGCTTGAAACAAGGTAACCAAGACATTTTGCCACAAAAAAATGTTACAGAGTAGAACTTCAGACATTACCACAAAGTAATGAAATACATTTGGCAGGGCACCTTTAATATAAATCTTAATGATACCCTTAGAAAACCTCATGCCTCCACTGTGCCCCGGCTGTAAAAGCCGTGCCAGTCTGTCTGAGAAAATCTCTGAGCTGGAAGTTAAGATAACTTGCTGCACCATTTAGAGAGGTAGAGGCTCTGCTCAGGGCTAGGGGGGTGTCTAACTGCACGTCATCACTGCTCATGCACACGCATTCATTCTTGTGGGGGGAGGGGCTTAGGAGACCGTTTTGGGCTTTACCTGAAAGGGGGGAGGGACTGAGAAGTTGTTGATGTTAAAATTTTTTGGCCAAGTCCTGGATCTTCACAATCCTACCTAGAACACCTTTAACCCTCCTGTTGTCCTCGCATCAAATTTGACCCTTTTCAAAAGTTTCTACATCAGAACATTTGGGTTTTCTTTCAAACAAATTGCCCAAAGATAACACGGCTGTTCCATACAACGTTTTTTGCAGGTAAAGTTAAGGATAAGGACTTTTGGGCGTTTTATTACATTTTATAGCATTTAAAAAAATGAAATGGTTTCCAAAAAAGTATCCTGACTAGGGATGGGCACTCGATCGATAATTGATTATTAAGAATTTCGTCGATCATGTTAATTTGTTATCGATTAAACTAATGCTGGTTGCGTTGTGTAGTGTGAGACTTGAAGCAATTAAATGAATTTCAGAGTGTGGCAGCAATTAAACATTTTACCACCTGGGGGCATTATTTGACTCCATACTCAGTTACGCCACGAAGTGTTCGATTTCATAAGTTTATCAAAAAAAATTAATCAGAAGAAACGAACGGAAGTGGGAGTGGGGTGGGACCATTTTGATAAAAAAAAAACAAAAAAAAACAAACGTACTACTTAGTTCACTGCAAACACGGAGATGCCGTATATAAGTACAACATGGCCACGACTCAAATGATTTAGCCGACCACTAAACAAAGTGCACCCGACCCTGGTTAATGTCGGTGGCGGCCGCGGTGCATCCTGCTCTTAGTCTCAACCTAGCATAAACTCGATGTTAGCACGGAGGAGCTGCGATGGACAACGAGCAGAGAAAATTACCCAAGGGACCTGCAAGTTCATTGAGATGGATATTGGAACCAGCATATCACATTTCGTCACGACGTACCATCACCAGACTGGTAGAAACTCACTACAAAGAACGGAATAAGGTTCCCCGGGCTGGCCAAGTTAGCTGGAGGTACCTGTGTATCCCGGCAACACAGGTTTTTTCGGCGGCTGGACCGACGGTCACCAGGTAGCGGTCGCATCTGACCCCAGATCCTCATGTCACCATGCTTATCTTTCTCAACAAAAATCAGTAGACTGGTGCAGAAGTTGTATGCGAGTTAGCCTACTGGTTATTTTTTTATTAGGCTTTGTCCGTGCCTTGGATAGTTAGTTAGAGAGAGTTACATTTTGACAAAACCTGTCAGATCTAAGTATTATGTTTTTGGTTAAGTTGTTATTTAATAGGCTTCTTTTTATTTATTATTTTGGAACAAATGAGGGTCTCGGTTTAAGAACACAAGCTCGCAGCTGCAGGTTCTGCTGCATCAGAGCACCGCAGCGCATATATCTATCATCTATAATCTCCAGTTAATTAATTTGAATATATAAAAATATTAATGATTAATCGATAGTCGATTGTTAATTCTCCCGACGATCGACTAAGAAAATTTAATTGAATGCCCATCCCTAATCCTGACTAAACTTTGACAGTCTGCGATTATCGACTATCGACTATCGACTATATAACTATTTGGCGAAAATAATTTACAATTTCTTCTGCTTTTTTTTTTAAACTAAAAAATTAGGCAGGACATAATTTCTGCAAATTTTTGTTTTCCATGAATTCCAAAAATAAGTGTAAAAATAGGGGTAATAAGTTGATGTTGGTGATGAATCTGGTGGGGAAAAAGCGACAAAAATTTCACCAAAAAATAGCAACAACAACTTTATAAAAAGTCAAAAACATTGAAAAAAAGTGTATATAAAAGGGTTGATCTTCAATGTTTACCCAGGAAGACAACAAGCTGCATAGTTGACAGGAAGACAACACAAGGGTTAAAGGGGTGATAGAATGATGATATAGGGTATTTCACGCTGTTCCTTAAGGTCTCCTAATAGGATATGTAACATTGGTTGGGCTGAAAATGGCCCGGCTGCTGTTGCTAATGCTACCCTGTGAAATAGCCCTAGAATGAAACGAGAGGTTTTCTCCCTTACATGGTATGCTCATGAATATTTAGATGAGCTGCGTGCTGATTGGTTGGTTTACAACGAGCGAGACGCAACATGACCGACAGCAGTCACTGAAACATCCAAGGTGGAGATACCATGGAGACATTAGGTGTTGAACCGAATATGTTTGAGCCTGAATCAGAGGAAGAACCTGATGTAGAGGAGCAACCAGTGTGTTCAGTAATCAATGTATTTAACAACATAAATAAAAGGTCACATTACCTTTTGCTACATGCCATACGTCGTAGGGGTTGGTGATTTTAGGTTCTCTCAGGGACTTTGGGATCTGAGGGTGACGATCGGTGAGACTACAGTCCAACTTCACACCACTTCCATGTAGGAGGTCTAAAGTTCTTATTAGACCCTCCTCCTCCATGTATGAGCTCCCCCCCACCTCGCTGCTCTGTGTAGAAAGAGAGACACAAATACAATAGGTATCCATTAACCTTTTTCATTTCTGTATCAAAACTGGGGATTATGTAGACACATTATTCTGACCATTTTGACCATATAACAATGATAAGACCGATAAGGCTTATAAGGGGTTCTAATGACACTGTTGTCAGTACTACTGCATATGCATGTGATCTATTGCAAATACCTGCACCAGCTGTATGTCTGCGATTTCGTTGGTCTGCACATCCATCATTGTGTAGCTCCCATACTTTGCAGAATGTCCTAGAAGTTTGTATATTTTAAGTCAATAAACATGAGAGTTCACTCTAAGGCAACACCTCACCTGAAATCTATGGTATAATGCATACACATTCAAACAGAAAGAAAAACAGTGTACCTGATGAGTCTGCTCGCATATCACCCCCGAGAACGACACTGTTTGCCTCACTGAGCATTTTAAGCTTTTGGGTTTGCCGTTCGGTCCGGCTGTGGATTATAGACGGTTCCAGGTATGTCCTGGCATGTCTTCTGAAGGCAGCATAAGTACGTGTTATCAGCTGCATTGCCTCAAACATCTATACAAGAATTAAAAGTAAATTAGTTGCGTAGTGAAGGTTAGACAAACACATTCTGCAGGGGACAATGATCACGGTACCTTTTTCAGCTTCGAAAAAGAAACTCCACAAAAGTAAATGGCAGCAGACCGCTGAAGGTTGCCCACAGGTGTGCTCCCAATAACTGGCTGACTCTTCCACTGTCTGAAGAACTGGCAGTGAGGGCATAGCTGGTCAACAGCTAGGAAGGACCCTCTTCTGCGTGGCAGGACCTTACAGACCCTTGTGCACACAGGGCAGGTCTCGAACAGGCTGAGGAGGCATTGCTCAAAAACTATGTATTTTGTATCATCATACGAGGACACTGGTGATGTACTACAAGAGATAATAAAGAAAAAACAACATTGTCCATCTCAGTCAAAAATCTACTGCACAATCTGACAACAGTCACAATGTACTGTATGTAAATAACACTGCTGCATTGGGAGAGTTGTAACTTTACTTACGAAAGCTGAGATGATTCTGTCTCTGTTGTAACTGACTGAGGATCAGCGCCTGCATAGGAAACCTCCTCCAGCTCCTCCTCCTCCTCACATTCAAGGCGAGGTCTCTTTGCTGGCCTCAGACCCTTCAAAGGAGATGAAGATAATGGCCCAGAGACTGGCGGAGCCGTTGTTCCTACTGCCCCACTCTGGCACAGCACTGTTGCCTGTATGCCTTCAAAGGGGGAGACTATTTTAGTGGGGAGTCTTATGGATTGCTTAGTGCAGTGGTTCCCAACCTTTTTTCCTTGGCGCCCCCCCTACTCATGTCTAAGAAAGGCTGAGCCCCCCCCAAAACGAAGTTGAGGTAACTCTCGAGATAGAGCCTTACTTTCTTTTTTGATATAGATCCGTTATCAGCACTGTTACATTTCACCGCCATGTTTCATTCATAAAATAGTGATGCCGTGGCGGCAGAAAAAACAAGCATACAACAAAATATATAGTTTTTAGGGCTGGTCCGAATACCATTTTTTGAGCTTCGAAGCTTCGGTAGTAATGAGCATCGAATATTTGAAGCTTCGGAGAGAGGGGGCTGAACATATTATTATCTCTAATAAAGGCAGGAATCTCTATGTGTCTGTCTGTTTGCATTTTGATTATTTTGAGAACCTTTCATCCAAACAACTTCACAAGGGAAATATTAAACTAAGTCTGTCACATCATATGAATACAACTATAAAGATATAATCTGCCTGTTCCCAGCATAAGCACAACACTTAGATGCTGTGACGATATATGCTAAATGTAACGTCTCTTTCACATTAGCAAGTGACTGACCTATCTGACCTACCATATGTTGTTCGACGTTGTTGATCCGGCATCATCATTAAAAAGCAATAATTGCATAAAAAACGGTTATCTCCCCAATGTATATGCGCCAATAAAAGAAAATAGAAATGCATTAATAAATTTAAAAAGCAATAATTGCATGAAAACCTGTTGTTGACGAGTCTCGAAGCTCGAGTCTGAAGTCTTTTGGGTCGAGTCCGAGTCAAGTACGAAGTCAGCTGTTTGTGCGACTTAAGTCAGAGTCTCAGACTCGAGTCTCCATCTCTGAGTCATAATGCTACACGTTTGGAACACACAAACACCATGAGGGGTCTGGTTTTGTAAGAAGAATTAGAAGGGTTACCTTTGCTTCGTAGGTGAGGTCTCAGTGTCATATAAGACAGTTGTGTCCCGCGAGATGCCACGCTTGGAGCATCTGTTTGGCATGCTGCGTGTTTCCTGTGTCGTTCTTGTGATGTACTCTGAAATTAAAATGTGCAAATAAATCTATTGTACATTCGAATTGCGATTGAAGCTCTACCAATTCAAAATCGATCCATATAATTTTTTTGTACTGTATGTCTACTGCAATCAAATGGGAAAAGCAACTACATTTACATTTATTTATTTTTTTTGAAAATCGATAATCGATTTTGAATCCAATCTCGACATTTTCTGAATCGTGCACCCCTATCCAATAACGTTGTTTAGTTTCCACTTCTGTTGTCTCGACTTATGTAACTATCGTGATTCTACTCCGCTTCAAAAACAAAAAATAACCTGACAAAGATCTGGACAAACATGTATCGTGAACTGTAGATTTACATGACATCACAGATTAATTATTCGAATGAAAACACAGTCAGGAAAATGAAATAACGTTAGCCCCATTGCCAATAAAGTCAATCATCACATGTTCTACCTATGCTAGATACAGCTAGGATACGTTAGCATTGCTAATAAGCGCTAGCGACATAAACCATACTTACAGCTTGCGGTGGTGACGACCACACGGTCGGAACAGTCCCTTTTTTCAGCAACAGCAGCTTAGCATATCCTGCTTTAAACTGTCCAAGGTTTTCAAAGCTGTCTTTGGTGAAATGCTTCGAGCAAATGAATAACTGAGAGTCGAACTTGACAGGGATCTTCTTATAGAGAAACATCAGCCATGCCCGTCGAGTGTCTGGTTCCTTGGGGAGACTATGAGAGGTGTCTCCATCCCCTGTACAGCCTGGAACACTGCATTTACGACCGTGGCTCATGTTAAAGTTCCTCGCGGCTCTGCTCCTCTTCTCCCCGTCCTGTTTCAGGATATACAACAACAACACGTTAGCTTAGCAGGAGCTAGCTGCGGCTAACCATATCTTTAGCACCGACGCTCTTCGACATTAAACGCGGTCGGAGAAAGAAAACTAACCTGCTCTGAGTAGCTTCGTGTAGCTTTTAAAACCACATCCAGCAGTTTCTTTCTTCGAAAACGAAAAACTAGCGCCTTTTACTCCGCCGTCCTCACCAAGATGTGACACACAAACAGTTAACGTTAGTTCCGGGGACGGACGGTATTACGGGTCGTACCAACAACTTCCGGTCAGATGTTTGTTTACTAATGTAACCGAGGGTTTCTTCTGTTGCCTAGACTCAGGTTTGACTATAAAATAAAGAAACACGGGCGTCCAAAGCAGAACAGAGACGGCACTGCACGTCTCACTTTATTCAACCACAACACAGGCAATACTACACTTTATCCACTTCCGCTTTTCACAATAAAAGCTCTGTGGTTTACTGTAACTTCCTCTTAACCGTCCTGTTGTCATCGGGTCAAATTTAAACCAGTGTTGCCAAGTCCGCTTATTATAAGCGACTTTGGGCTTGTTTTTCTGTCGCTTAAAAATATTGGTAGTCGCGGGTCACGTTTTTTTGGGCTTGTTTCTAAAGTGTAGTTGCTTATTTGGGCTTGTTCCCAGCTCCATAGTAAGTTGTCAAGCAGATATTTTCTATATGTTATTTAAACGTAGGAGTTTGTGTAGCTCTCTTCACGACAACACAGACACAGGTTGGTTCTTTGGAACGGGCGTTTATTGCTTTGCTCTTCTGTCCTTAATGCATCCACATCACGCCGTGAGAACTACATGAATGAACACAGTAAGCACGTCCAATTAATTATACATTACCGAAGACAAGTACAAATTCCGCTTGGCGAGAATATAAACAAAGTTTCACATATAAGATAAAATACCTCGTTGGCTGCTTGTCCTGAAAAGAGGTTCTTAAATCCTAGGAAAATCCTTCACAGTTCGTTTTGACCTCCGACAACAGTGAAACTCCAACTTAATTAGCAGAGCGCCGTAACGTGCACACCTTAGGTTTCCTTTTGTCCATTGACAAATTCCGCAGCAGCGGAAACCAAAACAGAGAACTTTAGTTCCGAGAGAAACAAAACACAACGGACTTAAATCTAACTATTACATCACATTCATTTTAACCTTTACATTAACACATTTCCTATTTATTTACTGTATGAGACTGAATATAAACTATAAATTTACTATGAATTTTGCATTAATTATGCATCATAAACACAGCACATATTTAACAGCACTTACAGTTTGTCTTGCCTGTTCCTTCTGTCCCTCCCCTTTCCCCATACACACAGGAGACAGCAGAGTTTTTTCCCACCCACATCCTGCTTCTAATTGGCTCTGACCCAGATGGCAAAGAGTATTAGCCAATCAGAGGCAGAGCAGGGCAATCTGTTTTTTTTCTGTTTAGGAAAACGTCAGTGAGTGATGAGAAAGATAATGGTGGTGTTATTATTCACATATATGAGTGAAAAGGATTTTGGGTGATGAGGGAAGTAGTTCTTAATTTCCGGCAGCAACCTCTACAGGGTGTCCAGTCAGAACACAAACCAGGCTTGTCAAGGTCGTTCAAAGATTTATAAAAGTGTTTTAGACCAAGCCTCATCCTCACCTGTTCAAATGGTTTTGACTGGACTGGTTTTTAAACCAGTTTAGTTTATTTAAGTCTTTTCTAACTCACTCATTTGTTTATCAGAGCAGGAGTCACTTTATTGCTGTGACCTAAAATTATCAATAATTTCTCCTGTTTCTGGGTTATAGTTATTTAAAAATGGGATCTTCTGCAGTCCCTGCAATAATAAATAAAGAATTTGTGAATTCAGGATGATATTTAGTGTGTGCAAATTTTAATCATCAGAGGTTTACTGTGTATATAATGTACTTGGTACATCAGTCTGTATTTTAAATCCCATCAGTTTTCTAATGTTAAATAATGTTAAAAGGTGGTTTAACTCCATCTTGTAGTCATTGTGCTGAAGCTCGAGGGGGAAGAAAAATAAATAAACTACCATGTGTACAGTTTTGCAAAACTGCGCCCAGCTTACCAATCTGTCCACATGGATGTAAATTGACAATCTGTACCCAAAGTTTAAAATCCGTCCCCACGGATTGTAAAACTGTGCACATAGTATTTATTTTTCTCTTCCCGGAACCTAGGGGGGCTCCGTAGAAAAAGTCGCTTGTTCTGGGCTTGTTTTCACAGGCCTGGTTGCTTATTTGTCTCGCGATATCTGGCAACACTGATTTGAACCATTTTCAAAGTTTCTGTATCAGAAATATAGGTTACTTAAATGTGTGCAAGATACTTGCACACTAAGTTACTTATATGCATCTTGCACACTACTTTGGACTATTACCTTTTGCACATCCCACCCCATGTGTACTTGTCTTGATATTATTATTCTTATATTTGTATTTTTGTATAATATGTTGATATGTGCCTATATGTTTATTGTTGTCTCTTTTGTACAGTATGTGTAAAACCAAACTGCCTCAAGAATAACATGGATGGTTCCATACAGCGCTTTTTGCAAATAAAATGAAGGATTGGATCATTACTCTCATTGAATTGTGGGGTTTTATTCAACTTCATAGACTTTTAAAAGAAATTGAAATGGTTTCAAAACAGTTTCCTGACTAAAAGTTGACATATACCAGTCTGGGATCCACTCCATATCCGCTGATTTTAATTGTTAGTCAAAATAAGTCATAAATTATGCTTTTTTTTAACCCTTGTGTTTTTTATATCAGAAATATGCGTTTCTCAACCAAATTGCCCCAAAATATCACAGATGCACCATGCTTCGCAGGTAAAATGAATGATTACTTTTTTGGATTTTTGTTGTTTTATTCTATTTCATAACATTTGAAACACATTTTTTAAAATGGTTTTAAAACAGTATTTTGACTAAACTTTGACATTTAGTCTGTGATTCACTCAGCATCCTCTGATCTTAACTATTAGTCCAAATAATTCATCATTTCAGCCTTTTTTCAAACTCAAAAATGAGGTATAATGTCATTTAAATGAGGTTTATTGAACATGAATTTAAAAAAAAACATTGAAAAGAGGGACAAAAACAACAGAAAAAGCACAAAAAAAAAATTCATTTTCAATTTTGTCCCCAGAAGGACAACACGGTAATGGTCGACGGGAAGACAACACAAGGGTTAACTCAGAAAGTAGGTATATGATAATATTAATGAGGTTTATTGACCATGAATTCCAGAAATAAGTGTAACACTAGTGGTAATAGGTTGGAATAAAGTTGGCTAAGAAGATGTAACACAGAATGGTGTGATAATTTATACTTTACAGACCAAACAGAAGGAGGACAACACAAGGGTTAACCTTCAACTGAGAGGTAACACATTAAAATACCTTACACTTAAACAACATTTAAATAAATAATGTTACAGCTGTAACGCTGCTAGAATCACATATCTAGCTAAAATTTTGATTTGTTAATTAAAGGTTTGTAGTAGTTGATTTTGAACATTGCACAGTACTGCATACATATATATAATAAAATAAATATAACAGATAAATAAGAACATCTCAGCGCAATGTTCCAAAATTATTGTGAGTGATTCAAATAACAAATTCCCATGTTCAAAAAGTAGTAGGAAGAAGTTAAAAAAACAACCTTTTCTGGTCCTACCCCCTTTTTCCATTTTTATCTTTTAGTTAAATACAAAACAATTTGATGCTTCACTTATTTATACATGTTTACATACACATACACCGTATATATACCTACCTACACTCACATAGACACACATGCATACACAGACACGCATGCATACATACACACAAATGCATACACATAGACACACACATGCATACACATACACACATACATACACATAGACACATGCATACACATAGATACACACATGCATACACATACACACATACATACATACACATAGACACACACATGCATACACATAGACACATAGACACATATGCATACGTACATGCATACACACACACACACACATTTACATTGGACTTGTAATCTAACGCTACTTTACTATTTCCAAACCAGTAATCAGATTAAAGTTACTTATCCAAGTCACTGTGCGTTACTATTTTTGTCATTTTCCTTAGTAAAAATATATATTTTTGCTTTATTCTTGCATCTCGGGGAGTGAAGCCACGTATGCGACAAGTCACATTTTCAGCATGTGGACAGGTCACGTGTACCACGCAGCGACAACAATGGAGGGAGGAGAGAGATGCGCGTTTTCTAGCTGGAAATACAGTCACTATTTTGAGTTTGTGTCAGCTAAAGACGGCAATATTAAGGTTGGTTGTACACTCTGTGCTGGTGGAGACTACGTCACATTTGATGAAACATTTGGAGTCGCAGCGCTGCAGTCAAACTTACAGAGAAAGTCCCACCAGGTGGTGCGAAGCAGAGAGCAGGAGGCCCCCCACCACCCAAACAACAAAAGCTGGACTTCGGTGCAAAACCAGTAAGTGGGGGAGAGTTGAAGAAGTTGGTCTGGCAGTATGTTGTAGAGGAAATGCTGCCCTTAAACACGGTTGACTGGCTCTCTTTCGTGCCATAATAAACCAGATCCTACTACTGGCCACGCTGAGCTGCCTCACAGTAAACCGGTTGTCATTTTTATGATGAGTCTGTGGGGGTGTTGTCGGCAGTTGCTGAATGTAACTAACTGCTGAATGTAATAAATAAAGTTAAACTTGTAATCCAACTTCGTAAAGTAACTAAGTTACTTTTTCAAAGTAACTGTGGCAACACATACCAGAGGGTACTGCATGGCGCTGCAGAATGCTGTGGTAGCCGTTTTGGTTCAGGGTTCCTTTCACTCTGTACAAATCACTGACCCTGGATCCAGCAAAACAGCCCCAGACCATCACGCTTCTTCCTCCATGTTTGACAGTTGATGTCACACACTGAGGAACCATCCTTTCGCCTACTCGTCGGCGTACAAATATCCTGCATGATAAAAATAAATAAATTAAATTTTGATTCATCAGTCCATAACACCTTCTTCCAGTCTTCAGTAGTCCATTGACAATGTTTCTTGGCCCAGGCAAGCCTCGTTTTCTTCTTCTGACGTCTTAGCAATGGCTTTCTTGCTGCAACTTGACCCTATCAAACCTGCAGCTCCAAGTCTTCTCTTTCCAGTTGAAACTGAGACTTGTTTATTACGACCACTATTAAGCTGTGCTTGGAGCTGTTGTCCTGTGAGCCGCCTATCACGCAAGCTGTTGACTCTAAGAAACTTCTTCTGATTCTGTTGTGGCTTTGGGTCTGCCAGACCTCTTCCTGTCAGAGTTTCCCCCAGTTTCTAAGTGCCTTTTGATGGTGAAGAATACTGTACTCACTGACACCTTGACTTTCTTCGCAATTTCTCTGTAGGAAAGACCAACATTCTTAAGTGTTATGATGGTCTGTCTCTCTTCCATTGTTAATTGCCTTTTTCCCGCCATTTTTATAGCAACACACTACTTTCTGCAGTACAATACTGTTCATATAATGCTCACGAGGGTACGGTACCACAGTGTGTTCCAACAATACTTTTATCCAAACAGAGGGGGTGGTAAGTAATCCACACCAGTTGGAACACCTGTGGGAATTGGTAGCACCAACTTTCAAAGCTTGATCAACCTCCATTGCTGCAGAACAGCTTTACGTTGTTAACCCATTTCTTCTTCCCTGAAAAAGGCCTTTTTGTAAAATACTGAAATGTACATAATGTTTCAGTTTTGGGTAACCATATATATATATTTTTTTTTTATCTCAGGCAGTTCACCACTTACCTTTGTACCATTTCAAGCTATTCATTGGACTTGAACTGCTAAAATTTCAATAAAAAACTAGAAGAATTGGGGTGTTCTAAAACTTTTGACCAGTAGTGTATATATAAAAACTACTATTTATTCTCTTTACTTATATTTATTGTTTGTTTGTCCTGTGCTCCCTATGCACTCATACAGTAAGGAGATGCAACATCAGTTATTCTCCCAAAACAGTGCGTTTATCCACCGAGCCCCCCCAGTTTCCACAGTATCCAACACAGAAAACGTCCAAAAAGTGACAGAGAGAGCCCGCTGAGCTGTTACAGCGCGCCGGTACTTTGTCTCCGGTGAAGCATCTCATTTTGGATAATCTGGATATTCAGGGTCTCATGGCAGAGTTTATCAGCCGGAACGCAAATCTACATTTGGTGTACTGAAATCATCATAAAGGTCTTACATCTCTGTGTCTTTTTCCTGCCGCCCAGATGGTAGCCTATGTTTAGCATAGTATGATTGTGATTTATGTATGCCTATTATAAAGAAATGAGTAGTCTGTAACTTTTCAGAATATGTCACATACTGTCGGAAAAGAAAGATTTTGCATAGTCTGTTACTTTGTGGCAATAAGGCCGTGTTTTGGCCATTATGCGGTTTATGAACACTTAATCTACTCGTGGTTGTTTTAAAATAAACATACATTGTCATCTAGACAACCAATCCTGGTGCGTCAAGCTCCTTGTTTTAACAGACATTTTGATTATGCATGTATTGCTAAAAATATATAATTTACATTGGTTGCACTATATAAATAACATTTTAGTTTATAAGCACCATGTCAAAAGCATCACTTAAACCTAACAAACATCCATTAAACATCATTTTTAATCATTTTGATCAAATGAATTAACAGCTATTGAATTAAAATAGTTTCTACTGGATGATACCTGACAGGTCATATGGTGAAAATAAATTACAAATATACTTTACTTGGGCAAAAGAGTAAAGGTAACCCAGCTCACTGAAGTTAAACAGACAACTTGTATTGGTGGACAATAACATTATTTTCTAGCTCTCCCTACCTCCCTTTTGACATCTAATCCACGCAAATATTTTTTTCTCATCAGATCTGCACAAATCACCTATTCTGGTTTCAAAACGGCAAATTTTGCCAAAAGGTTAGGAGGTTGCATGCCTGCCCACTGCTGCTGTGTCTAACGTTAGCGGCCAGCTGACCTGTTGTCGCTGGGTCTAACTGTTCCTCCTCATTCCCTCCGAGAACGTCACCCGAGCTGCGTCAGGAGGCTCTCCTCCCAGCGAGCTTCGACACAGTTTACAGCCCCACATATTGTCACTGGACAACTAACATCAACCACCATTTTGTTGTGTACCCATCAAATGACCACAGCAAACAGTCCAATGGCCTTTCTATCCATTTTATCTCTATGCGAGGACACCATAAAGACTCCAGAGACTGTTGATATTCACTCCATGCGGATTTATTTGTTACATTTTAACAAACAAAATCAAATTTTCATGACTCTCTTCTTTTAGAGCGTTTTGGGTGGTGTCAGATGCACACATTCACGCCCACAGTTACCTCGTGTTGGTTACATCTTAAGATGGACCTGAACTGGTGATATCTTTACTTCTAACAGTCCTCTCATCTTCCTTTTCTTAAGTACACCTAGGTCGTTGTGACCCAGACAATAACTACTAACGTACATGCTAGTCAACAGATGGTTTACTTCAAATGATTTCACTTTATTTCATCCTGGAGGGTACTCAGCATGTCCTGGTGTACCACACCGGTCATATCGATTATTACATATCGGTCATATAACGATTATATTTCTTTACTTCATTAGCTTTACCATGGCCTAATTAGTGGCATAGGAGACACTATACATGTCAAAAGACCTTAATCATTTTGGTGTCACTGATCATATTACCTTGGAACATAGCAATGCACAAGTGAGTTTTTATAGTTTTATACAGATCATAATATGTCCATCTCAGCTTTGCTTCAAAGAGAAAACTCCTCCGCTCCCTGACAGGAAACACCGTGCTAGGCTAACTTCCCTATGCTACCTCCATCACATCTCCCTTGGTTAAACTAAAGATAGCTTTCTGGTCCTCCACAGTCCTCTCCATCAGCTTCTGTTTCCATCAGCCCAACACATTTATGTCTTTTGACATGAGAACGCCAGGCAAATCTTTTGTTACAAACACTGCAGCTGAATCTTTTCTCTCCTGTGTGGACTGTCATGTGTGACCATAAATTTCCTCTCTCTGTAAAGGATTTCTTACAGACTGAGCAGCTGAAAGGTTTTTCACCTGTGTGAGTTCGCCTGTGTGACTGTAAATGTGCACTCTGTGTAAAAGATTTCTTACAGACTGAGCAGCTGAAAGGTTTTTCACCTGTGTGAGTTTTCATGTGCGTCCGTAAACCTCCTCTCGCTGTAAAAGATTTCTTACAGACTAAGCAGCTGAAAGGTTTTTCTCCTGTGTGAGTTCTCATGTGTATCCGTAAATCTCCACTACGTGTAAAAGATTTCTTACAGACTGAGCATCTGAAAGGTTTTTCTCCTGTGTGAGTTTGCCTGTGTGACTGTAAATGTCCACTCTGTTTGAAAGATTTCTTACAGACTGAGCAGCTGAAAGGTTTTTCACCTGTGTGAGTTATCATGTGTGTCCGTAAATCTCCACTCTGTATAAAAGATTTCTTACAGACTGAGCAGCTGAAAGGTTTTTCTCCTGTGTGACTCATCATGTGTCTCTTCAGGGTTCCACTTTCAGAGAAAGCTCTACCACACTCAGAGCAACTGAAAGGTTTTTCTCCTGTGTGAGTTCTCATGTGTCTTTTCAGGTGTGGCTTGGTGGAAAATCTCCTCCCACACTCAGAGCAGCTGAATGTTTTCTTACATCTTGAATCATGTTTCAAAGAGTTTAGAGCTGACTGAGGTTCTCTGGTCTCCTTCCAATCAGCACTGTCATAACTCTCAGGATCAGAAGAGTCTTCAATCTGGTATTCAGTCTCTGGTTGTAAAAGTGTATGTGGATGTAAGTTCTTAGCTGGTTCTGGTCCTCCAGAGTCCTCTCCATCAGCTTCTGTTTCCATGTGTTGAGTTTGTCTCTGATGAAGCTGTGAGGACTGAGCTTCCTCTTCATCATCTTCACTCTTCACAGGGACAGGAGTGAATGGGAACTTGGTGATATCAGCCTCCTCCAGCCCTTGAAGCTGCTCTCCCTCCTGACTGCTCCACTGTTCCTCCTGTTCCTCTTTAATGTGTGGGGGGGGCTCTGGCTCCTGCTGGTCCACACTGGAGCTACACTCCTGCTGCTCAGGGGGAACCTCTTCTTTAACCACCAACAGCTGCTCAACATCTGCAGGAAACACAGACAGAGAAATGTTGTGGAACTGTATCTTATCACCTGGATTGTGATTGTTATAAAGAAATACTGGTTGGTCAGTCAAAAACTGTTGGAAAGGCTGTTGACTGACATATTATGGCCCTCTTGTGGTGAAATAATACAACAAATGTAACTTTTTAGTGTTTCTGTAACTGTCATTTTTCATAATATGATCTGAAATGAGCTGTAACGGCAAACGAGACTAACCGTGAAAAGAACGCTATTTTTAGGTAGTTTTTATTAGTGCTGTTGCTTAGGTTAAATTTTATGGAATGACGTTTTATTCAGAATTAAATAAATGAATAAATACATAAATAAATGAATAAATACATAAATATATTAATAAAAGTACCATGAAATAATTATTTAATTATTTCATCTTCATCTTTTATTTCATAAGTCCACATTTATTTATTTCAAGAGACTTATTTCATAAGTCCACATTTATTTAATTTATTTCAAGAGACTTATTTCATAAGTCCACATTTATTTATTTCAAGAGACTTTTATTTTCCTAATGCCACATTTATTTATTTCACTCTCTATTTCAAGTTCTTATATGCAAATCAGGGGGCGTGGATATCTCTCACATTCAGAACAGAGCCGTGGGCAAAAAAAGACTGGCGAAGTGAGAGTGCAACACGACCGGCAGTTCGCGGTACTCTTTACCCAGCGCACAGTCACCTATTCTGGGGTAACTAGACCACCAACTAGCGCTGACCTGCACCACAACAGACAGCTCGTGGTACTCTGTCCACTGCGGGTTGACACGACAGCTGGGGCGTTGTTAAGTGAGCTAGCGGGCAAACGACTGCTCTAATTCACATTAAATTGAGCATTTCTGTTGAAGGTGAAGTGAGACAAGGTGAATGGGATTTTTTTCTCGAAGAGAAACAGGTATCTCTCTCGAAAATTGTTAAAATTGTCCTGCTGTTGGTCTGCCAAAGAAGTCCCATTCACCTTGTTCTGAATGTGAGAGATAGCCACACCCCCTGATTTGCATATAAGAACTTGAAATAAATAGAGTGAAATAAATAAATGTGGCATTAGAAAAATAAGTCTCTTGAAATAAATAAATGTGGACTTATGAAATAAAAGTCTCTTGAAATAAATAAATGTGGACTTATGAAATAAAAGTCTCTTGAAATAAATAAATGTGGACTTATGAAATAAGTCTCTTGAAATAAATAAATAAATGTGGACTTATGAAATAAAAGTACCATGAAATAATTAAATAAATGTAATTATTTCATGGTACTTTTATTAATATATTTATGTATTTATTCATTTATTTAATTCTGAATAAAACGGCATTCCATAAAATTTAACCTAAGCAACAGCACTAATAAAAACTACTAAAACTAATTAAACTAATAAAAAGTCTCTCGAAATAAATAAATGTGGACTTATGAAATAAAAGTACCTTTTATTTAATTATTTATGTATTTATTGCCTCATTTATTTATTTCATGATGTATTTCAAAGGCATATTTATTTATTCATGTATTTATTCATTTATTTATGTATTTATTCATTTATTTAATTCTGAATAAAACTTCATTCCATAAAACTTCTCCCACGTAGTCACAGAATGATTTATGGCAGGTAGTTTACAGCCCCACATACAGTATTGTCACTGGACAACTAACAACAATCGCCATTTTGTTGTGTACCCATCAAATGACCACGCCAAACAGTCCAATAGCCTTTCTATCCATTTTATTTCTATGTGAGGACACCACGAAGACTCCAGAGACTGTTGATATTCACTCCATGCAGATTTATTTGTTACATTTTAACAAACAAATGGAGCTGCCTCGGACACATCAACTGACCACCGGTGATAGTCAGTCGAATAGACAACTGAATCTAAGTTTCATATGACTCTCTTCTTATACAGCGTTTTGGGCGGTATCAGTTGGACACATTCACGCCCACAGTTACCTCATGTTCGTTACATCTTTAGATGGACCTGAACTGGTGATATTTTTATGTAACAGTCCTCTCATCTTCCTTTTCTTAAGTACACCTAGGTCATTGTGACCAAGACAATAACTACTAACATACACTACCGGTCAAAAGTTTTAGAAAACCCCCCCAAAAAAAGTAAGGTTACCCAAAACTGAAAAATAATGTACATTTCAGTATTTTACAAAAAAGGCCTTTTTCAGGGAACAAGAAATGGGTTAATCAACGTAAAGCTGTTGCAATGGAGGTTGATCAAGCTTTGAAAGTTGGTGCTACCAATTACCACAGGTGTTCCAACTTGTCTGGATTACTTACAACACCCTCTGTTTGTATAAAAGTATTGTTGGAACACACTGTGGTACCATACCCTCGTGAAAATTATTGTATTGTACTGCAGAAAGTAGTGTGTTGCCATACAAATGGTGGGAAAAAGGCAATTAACAATGGAAGAGAGACAGACCATCATAACACTTAAGAATGTTGGTCTTTCCTACAGAGAAATTGCGAAGAAAGTCAAGGTGTCAGTGAGTACAGTATTCTTCACCATCAAAAGGCACTTAGAAACTGGGGGAAACTCTGACAGGAAGAGGTCTGGCAGACCCAAAGCCACAACAGAATCAGAAGAAGTTTCTGAGAGTCAACAGCTTGCTTGATAGGCGGCTCACAGGACAACAGCTTCAAGCACAGCTTAATAGTGGTCATAATAAGCAAGTCTCGGTTTCAACTGTAAAGAGAAGACTTGGAGCTGCAGGTTTGATAGGTCGAGTTGCAGCAAGAAAGCCATTGCTAAGACGCCAGAATAAGAAAAAGAGACTTGCCTGGGCCAAGAAACACTGCCAATGGACTACTGAAGACTGGAAGAAGGTGCTATGAACTGATGAATCAAAATTTGAAATCTTCGGTTCATCACGCAGGATGTGTGTGACATCAACTGTCAAACATGGAGGAGGAAGCGTGATGGTCTGGGGCTGTTTTGCTGGATCCACGGTCGGTGATTTGTACAGAGTGAAAGGCACCCTGAACCAAAACGGCTACCACAGCATTTTGCATGTATACTGGTGTATACATGTATATAAGTTTCTTAGAGTCAACAGCTTGCGTGATAGGCGGCTCACAGGACAACAGCTTCAAGCACAGCTTAATAGTGGTCATAATAAGCAAGTCTCTGAACTGCATGGATTTCAATAAAAACCTGGAAAAATTGGGGTGTTCTAAACCTTTTGACCAGCAGTTTACATGCTAGTCAACAGACGGTTTAATTCAAATTATTTCACTTCATTTCATCCTGGAGGGTACTCAGCATGTCCGGGTGTACCACACCCGTTATATCAAACGATTATATTTCTTTATTAACTTTACCATGGCCTAATTAGTGGCAAAGGAGACATTATACATGTCAAAAGACCGTAATAATTTTGGTGTCAGTGATCATATTACCTTGGAACATAGCAATGCACAAGTGAGTTTTTATAGTTTTATACAGATCATATGTCCATCTCAGCTTTGCGTCAAACAGAACTCTCCATCAGCTTGACATGAGACTTGAGCTTTTGACATCAGAACGCCAGTCAAATCGTTTGTTACAAACACTGCAGCTGAATCTTTTCTCTCTTGTGTGGACAACCATGTGTGACATAAATTTCCACTCTCTAAAAGTGATGGAGACATCTGACACCATGACTGGAACGTACGTACCAAGTTGGGTTAAAATCCAACTAAGGGGGCGAAATCGCGGGACTTGCTGTTGCAGTGATGAAAACAGGTGTGTGGTTGGTTTCACCACTTTTTTCTATAGAGCATTAAACCATCTGAAGTAGTTTTGATCAGCTCTGTGAAGCTAGAAACCCGCTCAACGCTGCTTGCGGCTTTGACTTTGGTGATTTGTCTTCTGTTCAATGCTGCTTGCTGCTTTAAAGCTCCATTGTGTAATTCTTTGAGTTGATTCTTAGCAAAAAAAACTTTGTTCTTTCACAAGTATGTGGTCATTCATGTGTAATTACCTCCACCAACTAATCAAAGTATTCTCGTAAGCGTAGAATCTGACATTCAGAATCATTGAGAATACAGACGAGCGACTTGCTCAAATAACGGCAGCCATGTAGCTCCTCCATTTTTAAAATACATTAGCCAAAGAGGGACATACCTCCGCATTTCACCCTTTTTTTCTTTTTTTAAAGATTATTTTTTGGGGCTTTTCCGTTTATTGTGTAGAGATAGTGGATAGACATGAAAGGGTTGATTGTGATTGGTTTAAAGAAATGCCAATAAACCAGAACATGTTTTTCTCCCATCCAGGAATGCTGTGTGCACTAGCCAGACCTTCCTCCACAGCACTGTGGACGAAGGTCTAGACATGCAAGACTAGTGTGAAAGGAACCCAACTCCTAAAATAAAATAAACAGGTTCTTCTAAACCAGGACTTCTGCAGATCCCCCACCATTTCTTTCACCTAAAAACCATGGTAATGTTGTTCCTACCTTCCGCTTCATCATCTTCACTCTTCACAGGGACAGGAGTGAATGGGAACTTGGTGATATCAGCCTCCTCCAGCCCTTGAAGCTGCTCTCCCTCCTGACTGCTCCACAGTTCCTCCTGCTCCTCTTTAATGTGAGGGGGGGGCTCTGGCTCCTGCTGGTCCACACTGGAGCTACACTCCTGCTGCTCAGGGGGGATCTCTTCTTTAACCACAGACAGCTGCTCAACATCTGCAAGAAACAGGGAAACACACAGAGAGAGACGTTAACACAGACAGAGATACAGCCAGAGATGTTCACAAGTCATTTTTTGGAAGTCCAAGTCGAGTCTCAAGTCTTTTGCCATGAGTCCAAGTGAAGTCTCAAGTCTCTGGCCGTCTGATCTGTCCCATAAATCTTATGAATTCAAAGCATGTCCAGACAGTACAGTATTAAAATAAATTGTGGGATAACTTCATGGGGTCTACTTAACACATCCCTTTACCCCTCGGACCTGGTGAAATATTAACCGAAGTCTGTCACATCATATGGATACAACAATATACAATGTGCCTGTTCCCAGCATTAGCACAACAATTTGAGATGGTTAGCTTGTTTACTGTGACGATATATGCTAAATATAACGTCTCTTTCATAAAAAAAATGTCGAAGTGGAAATCAAGAGAATAGTGGCAGCGCCACACCAGTTACAGAACATGCATCTCACCGTCAGTCCAAATTACGCACAATAAGCAGTTTGAACTCACTGATGTAATGCAATTTATTTATTTTCTAAGTGTTAGTACGCTCAGTGAATCCGAGTCCAGCGCGAGGGACACCGAACTTAGAGGAGGAGAGGTTAGTGAGGCCAGCGTCTCCACGGCAGGAGACAGTTGCGCACGGATCCGCTGCGCCACGCATGGATGAAATAATGAAATAGTAAATAGGACTACAGTAACAGAAAAATGTGCAGAATTAAGACTCAGTGTTTGGTGGACCGGGGTACACCTTGTACACTTAATAGCCTACAAATCATTCACGGGATCAATTACGCATCACATGAGTTGGCCCACCCGGCACAGCGTTTGTTGCTGGGGAGATGGATCAGTGTGTCCCGCCTCGATCCTGTGCGCCATGGATGTCTGAGGCTCAGTAACTACTAACTATAAAGATATAATTTGCCTGTTCCCAGCATTAGCACAACACTTTGTGATGGTTAGCTTGTTACCTGTGAAGATATATGCTAAATGTAACGTCTCTTTCACATTAGTGTGTGAGTGACTGACCTATTTAGGTGCGTTTTGAGATGCCTGATGAAGTCCGACGTTGTTGATCCGGTATCGTTTATCTTGGTGCCACACAACTTGCATGTAGCGGTTGACTTACTGCCACTGTTTACAAAGTTATCGAAAACAAAAATAATGACGCAAAGCAAGTTAACTCCGGGAGGACTTGGTGTCGCCATCGTCAATGTATTTTTTTTATATGAGAGTGCGCGCACATAAGGCATAACGCATGCTCTATGTTGCACATTATGGCAAAGGGCAGGGGACATGCAGCTCGTCATACGTTTCCACAACGTATATGCGCCAATAAAAGAAAATAGAAATACATTAATAAATTTAAAAAGCAATAATTGCATGAAAACATGTTGTTGACGAGTCTCGAAGCTCGAGTCTGAAGTCTTTTGGGTCGAGTCGCAAGTCAAGTCTGAAGTCTTTTGGGTCGAGTCCGAGTCAAATATGAAGTCAGCTGTTTGTACAACTTAAGTGCGACTTGAGTCCGAGTCTCAGACTCGAGTCCCCACCTCTGGATACAGCGTCAACAATACAGTCTCTTTTCAAATCTATTTACGTGGTAAAGAAAACTGGTATTTCATGTCTGCATTCTAACTTTCATCCCGAGTGCTGTAAACACTGAGAATTACACCTGAGGCTTATCTCATTCTTATTTAATTTTCTGGTCTGGTTTGAATCCTACTTAAAGAACAGGGACTATTTTGTGTCTATAGATAAACATCTGAGCGGACAAATATGATATGCGGAGTTCCGCAAGGCTCCATTCTGGGGCCTCTTCTGTTTAACATCTACATGCTTCCACTGGGTCAGATAACAGAAGAAAGTTGCACTGATTGTCTATAAGCATTAACGTTTGCTGTGGGATCACATCAACACACACCCACATGACTTCTCAAACCTGTCACAATTACCTTCTGTTTCCATGTGTTGAGTTTGTTTCTGATGAAGCTGTGAGGACTGAGCTTCCTCATCATCTTCACTCTTCACAGGAACAGGAGTGAATGGGAACTTGGTGATATCAGCCTCCTCCAGCCCTTGAAGCTGCTCTCCCTCCTGACTGCACCACAGTTCCTCCTGTTCCCCTTTAATGTGTGTGGGGGGCTCTGGCTCCAGCTGGTCCACACTGGAGCTACACTCCTGCTGCTCCGCTTCACCAACAATTACTTCCAGAACATCTTGAGGTAAAGCTGAAACACAGTGTGAATATTTGTACAATTTATCATCGACAATTCCATTAAATGTGGCAAAATCCAACACAAAAAATTATATAGCAACAATTTTAAGAAGACTGTTCCTCAAATTTAGGGATATATTGATTTTGTTTGTCTTCAGTGACTGTAGACTAAATATATCTGGGTTTTTGTTAGTAGTTAAGAAGCTTCTGTTCGTCTTAAGGAAGCATAGCTCTAAGACGAAGCCCACAGTTCACCACAAACCTGTTGAAGTTTCTAAAGGCTGCTTTAGGCTGCATCCACACATCTTTCATTACTGCTTCGGAGTAGATTCAACACCAGGGCCGGTTCTAGCCTGCTATATTAGGGTGGGCAGGTAAAAGAAATAGGTGGGCTGAATGCTTAATAGCTAAATGCAGGGTTTTCCCTGCTATTATACAGCTTAGGCGTCGCGCCTAACTGTTTTTGCGCACCACCTACGCATATAAACGTAAAAACGAGAGAGAATTTGGACAATGAGCCGATATTATTATACATCCAGGGAACCGACGCACGGGACGGGCGTCCACTCGTTGTCTTCGGCACACAGGTGCCGCATGATAGTTCACGTACACAGCGGCAGAAACAGTGTCATACACACACGGCCATTTTTTTAAGCACCGTAGGCACCGTGAGCGACGATGCCAGTGTTAGCAGCATCGGTGCTGCGCCTCTTCCAGAACTAGCAGTATATCCTTCAGAGTGTTCCAGTCGATACTTACATTCAGATGTAGAAGGTCATGAACAAGTGGCCGAAGTCACGCCCTTCTACTTCTGGTCCATGGGACATATCTTTCGAAAAAATATGAACAAGAGTCAACGGAGATAGATTTTACCCAACCTAAAAACCGGCATGTTCACTGCAAACTCACGGTCATCTCTTCCTGATTTACAGCCCCCCTCTCTTGGCTTCAAATAACTCACTGTTGTCGGCTACGGCCACTGAACAGGCTACACATTGTAAACAACAGTGGCCGTTTGCCTGGTTCTCCGGTAACATTTGCTAGCAGTTAGCAGGGTTAGCATGGCTGCGTTAACCAGGACCAGTTGGGATCACCTTACTGGCTGTGTCTCAATGGTTTTTGAGAGTAACCAACTCGGGTACTCTAGCTATATAATTCAATGTCAGTACACGAATGTTGAAATGACATAAAATGCCCGTCCCTTGTAGTCGTGATAAATTAGCCTGAAGCTAATGCTTAGCTACCTGTTCAGGAGGAAATTAACCAACTCGGCTCTTTTGGGCTCTAAGCTGTCTACATCTTTCAAATACATCTCCAATATATACCTGTGGTTAGTAACATCTCTGGTCACAGTACCTTTAGAAAAGACGCCGGGAAGTCTGGAATGTGTCAGGGAACACTAGTTGTTGCACTATGACCATTAATTGCACTTCATTATGTTGTTCTATGCTCTATTGCACATATTTTATATGTCTTGTTATGACATTTTTCAAATATTTTAATAAAGAAGTTCATGTTTCAAGTTCAAGTAAATCTTAGAAAATCCTTTTTTTTTTTACTGTGGTATCGAAATCGGCACACACACACACCATCTCCCATGTGTCCCAGGTCTCCACCTTTATAGGAGAGAGAGGAGGGGGGGGGGGGGACACGCAGCAAAGGGCCGCAGGGCAGAGTTGAACCCGCGGCTGCTGCATCGAGGAGTAGACCCCCCACACATGGACCCCTATATTACTATAGTAATTGTAGTATCAGTACTGTTACTGTAAGATTGAACTCAGACTACTGAATTTTTGGTATCGTGACACCCCCAACACAGACACACTTAAACTATGCGTGATGCGCACACAGCCTGTGTTGAAGTAACGACAACTTCAACACAGGCTCACTAACTTAAGGTGGACTGGCTTTAAGGTGGACCAGCTATTCTCATTTTAGTGACATGCTGCTTCCTCCAAATTTTGCTTTAGTAATCTGTCCCTCGCTGCAACCGACAACGACTAAATTGTATGCAAATAATTGCATGATGACGTCACCAATATGCAAATGAGCATAGGACGTCATGTGCACCTAAGCGCTACTGATAACTTGCAGCTTTCCTTTAACTTATTACAGGACTCTCTCTGACCTTAAACTAGTCCTTAACTCACGGTGATAGTTAAAATACACACCACTACGTTCTCTATAGTAAGGTTGGCTGGTCCTCTCTTTGCTTGAGGCGCAGTTACCACAGGCACTTGTTTGCTTTTAAAGCTATTAGTGGTAATCTTCCTCTGTATATCTCCTCCCTATTACATTGGAATCTCGGTTTCTGTCAAACCAGATCCAACAATTGGCTCACTCTTAGGGTCCCTTGCGTACGCTCGGATCTTTGGTAAAACTGCCTTTTTCGTCGATGCCCCTAGCACACAGAACGCTCTGCAACAAACTGAGGTTAGAGGTTCTCCCATCTGCTACTACAGGCTACACTAAAACAGGTTTTAGTTTCGCTCATGTTTATTTGTCATCACAGCGTTTTTTTGTGTACAACTCTTGATGCGTCTGATTGCAGCCGGTATGAACGGACAGATTGGATGAAAATGAAAACAGCTCTGCCTCACGGTGCTTCGCGGCTATTCATGGCGCTTCAGCGTGCATTAGGCTTACGTTTTGCTCTGATCATGTGGCAGTATCTTATCTAGAGAGATCCCCATTTGGGTAAAATAAACATTTTGAAAACAGCATAAAAAGGCAAAAGGTACAAGACTGATTACAGAAACTATCAGAGACTTCAACGGTAGAAGCTTGCTCTAGATGTTTGCGCTTTCGTGGGTACGGCAAACGTTTCTATGGTAACAGCAAGTTGGACCAATCAGGATTCGTGGGTAGTGTAGTTTTTCTCCATAAGATCGTGAATAAAACATGTTTTTCTTAAAACCAGGTTGATTTCATACAGATTTCTAACTTCTACCGGAGCAGAAACTTTTGTTTCACAACCACGTAGCTCAGGGTCACTAATAGCCTAATATATAAATAAAAGGTCACATTACCTTTTGCTACATGCCATACGTCGTAGGGGTGGGTGATTTTAGGTTCTCTCAGGGACTTTGGGATCTGAGGGTGACGATCGGTGAGAATACAGTCCAACTTCACACCACTTCCATGTAGGAGGTCCAAAGTTCTTATAAGACCCTCCTCCTCCATGTATGAGCTCCCCCCCACCTCGCTGCTCTGTGTAGAAAGAGAGACACACATACAATAGGTATCCATTAACCTTTTTCCATTCTGTATGAAAACTGGGGATTATGTAGACACATTTTTCTGACCATTTTGACCACATACTGTATGTATAACATTGACATCAAGACAGATAAGGCTCATAAGGCGTTCTAATGACACTGTTGTCAGTACTACTGCATATGCATGTGATCTATTGCGTTAGTCCTAATGATTTCAAATACCTGCACCAGCTGTATGTCTGCGATTTCATTGGTCTGCACATCCATCATTGTGTAGCTCCCATACTTTGCAGAATGTCCTAGAATGGAACAGATTTTATACGTTTAGTCAATAACAATAGCACCTCACCTGAAATCTATGGTATAATGCATACACATTCAAACAGAAAGAAAAACCTGGTACCTGGTGAGTCTGCTCGCATATCACCCCCGAGAACGACACCGTTTGCCTCACTGAGGATTTTAAGCTTTTGGGTTTGCCGTTCGGTCCGGCTGTGGATTATAGACGGTTCCAGGTATGTCCTGGCATGTCTTCTGAAGGCAGCATAAGTACGTGTTATCAGCTGCATTGCCTCAAACATCTATACAAGAATTAAAAGTAAATTAGTTGTGAAGTGAAGGTTAGACAAACACATTCTGCAGGGTACAATGATCACGGTACCTTTTTCAGCTTCGAAAAAGAAACTCCACAAAAGTAAATGGCAGCAGACCGCTGAAGGTTGCCCACAGGTGTGCTCCCAATAACTGGCTGACTCTTCCACTGTCTGAAGAACTGGCAGTGAGGGCATAGTTGGTCAACAGCTAGGAAGGACCCTCTTCTGCGTGGCACGACATTACAGACCCTTGTGCACACAGGGCAGGTCTCGAACAGGCTGAGGAGGCATTGCTCAAAAACTATGTATTTTGCATCATACGAGGACACTGGTGATGTACTACAAGAGATAATAAAGAAAAAACAACATTGTCCATCTCAGTCAAAAATCAACTGCACAATCTGACAACAGTCACAATGTACTGTATGTAAATAACACTGCTGCATTGGGAGAGTTGTAACTTTACTTACGAAAGCTGAGATGATTCTGTCTCTGTTGTAACTGACTGAGGATCAGTGCCTGCATAGGAAACCTCCTCCAGCTCCTCCTCCTCCCTCACATTCAAGGCGCGGTCTCTTTGCTGGCCTCAGACCCTTCAAAGGAGATGAAGATAATGGCCCGGAGACTGAGCGGGCGGACGTTCCTTACTGCCCCACTCTGGCACAGCACTGTTGCCTGTATGCCTTCAAAAGGGGAAGGGGGGGGGGGAAACTATTTTAGTGGGGTGTCTTATGGATTGCTTAGTGCCTAAGGACAATGTACTGCTGTGATACAATAGCACAAGTAAATGAAAATGCATCTTCAACACACAATTTATTATTCTGTCTGATCTTTTGTTATAAACCCATTCATATCTATTGACCAAATTATTCTCAACAGCCTCCCCCACAAAAGGTAATGCAATCATCAGACCAATCAGTGATAATACAGATGAATAGTTCTATTCATACTATAAACAGTTTGTTAATTTGTTGTGAATGGCTCACATAATTGATAAAAGTACCCAGTCATCATGGTAAACATACTTGGATAACACTGCTCTGCTAAATGCTACCCAGTCATAATGCTACACATGTTTGGAGAACACAAACACCATGAGAGGTCTGGTTTTGTAAGAAGAATTAGAAGGGTTACCTTTGCTTCGTAGGTGAGGTCTCAGTGTCATAAGAGACAGTTGTGTCCCACGAGATGCCACACTTGGAGCATCGGTTTGGCATGCTGCGTGTTGTCGTTCTTGTGATGTACTCTGAAATTAAAATGTGCAAATAAATGTGTTGTACATTAGAATCACGATTCAAGCTCTACCGATTCAAAATCGATCCATATAATTTTTTTTATTGTATGTCTACTGCAATCACATGGGAAAAGCAACTACATTTAATCGATTTTGAATCCAATCGTGACATTTTCTGAATCGTGCACCCCTATAACGTTGTTAGTTGTTTCCACTTCTGTTGTCTCGACTTATGTAACGTTACAGCTTAGCAACCAAAACTATCGTGATTCTACTCAGCTTCAAAAACAAAAAATAACCTGACAAAGATCTGGACAAACATGCATCGTGAACTGTAGATTTACATGACATCACAGATTAATTATTCGTATGAAAACAGTCAGGAAAATGAAATAACGTTAGCCCCATTGCCAATAAAGTCAGTCATCACATGTTCTAACTATGCTAGATACAGCTAGGATACGTTAGCATTGCTAATAAGCGCTAGCGACAAAACCATACTTACAGCTTGCGGTTGTGACGACCACACGGTCGGAACAGTCCCTCTTTTCAGGAACAGCAGCTTAGCATATCCTGCTTTAAACTGTCCAAGGTTTTCAAAGCTGTCTTTGGTGAAATGCTTCGAGCAAATGAATAACTGAGAGTCGAACTTGACAGGGATCTTCTTATAGAGAAACATCAGCCATGCCCGTCGAGTGTCTGGTTCCTTGGGGAGACTATGAGAGGTGTCTCCATCCCCTGTACAGCCTGGAACACTGCAGTTACGACCGTGGCTCATGTTAAAGTTCCTCGCGGCTCTGCTCCTCTTCTCCCCGTCCTGTTTCAGGATATACAACAACAACAACACGTTAGCTTAGCAGGAGCTAGCTGCAGCTAACCTTATCTTTAGCACCGACTCTCTTCTACATTAAACGCGTTTCCGGTCTGAGAAAGAAAACCAACCTGCTCTGTGTAGCTTCGTTTCAGCTTTTAAAACCACATCCAGCAGTTTGGGACCTTTCTTTCTTCTTAAGAAGAAACTCCGCCGTCCTCACCACGATGTGACACACAAACAGTTAGCGTTAGTTCCGGGGACGGACGCTATTACGGGTCATACCAACAACTTCCGGTCAGATGTTTGTTTACTAATGTAACCGAGGGTTTCTTCTGTTGCCTAGACTCAGGTTTGACTATAAAATAAAGAAACACGGGCGTCCAATGCCGGAACAGAGACGGCCCTGCACAACACAGGCAATACTACACTTTATCCACTTCCGCTTTTCACAATAAAAGCTCTATGGTTTATTGTAACTTCCTCTTAACCCTCCTGTTGTCCTCGGGTCAAATTTGACCCGTTTTCAAAGTTTCAGAAATATAGGTTACTTAAATGTGTGCAAGTTACTTACTTACTTACTTAGTATGCAAGATATGCATCTTGCACACTACTTTGGACTATTTCCTTTTTGCACATCCCACTCCATGTGTATTTGTCTTGATATTATTATTCGTGTATTTGTATTTTTGTATATTATGTTGATATGTGCCTATATGTATATTGTTGTCTCTATTATACAGTATGTGTAAAACCAAACTGCCTCATAAATAACATGAATGGTTCCATACAGCGCTTTTTGCAAGTCAAATGAAGGATTGGATCATTACTCTTTGAATTGTGGGGGTTTTATTCAACTTTATAAACTTTGAAAAGAAATTTAAATGGTTTCAAAACAGTTTCCTGACTAAAAGTTGACATATACCAGTCTGGTATCCACTCCATATCCTCTGATTTTAATTGTTAGTCAAAATAATTCATAAATTATGCTTTTTCTATTAACCCTTGTGTTTTTTTATGTCAGAAATATGCGTTTCTCAACCAAATTGCCCCAAAATATCACAGATGCACCATGCTTCGCAGGTAAAATTAATGATTACTTTGATTGGATTTTTGTTGTTTTATTCTATTTCGTAGCATTTGAAATAAAAATGTTTAAATGGTTTTAAAACAGTATTTTGACTATACTTTGACATTTAGTCTGTGATTCAGTCAGCATCCTCTGATCTTAACTATTAGTCCAAATAATTCATCATTTCAGCCTTTTTTCAAACTCAAAAATTAGGTATAATGTTTAAAATTTAAATGGGGTTCATTGACCATGAATAAAAAAAAAAGAAAAACGTTGAAAAGCGGGACAAAAACAACAGAAAAAGCACCAAAAAAATTTCATTTTCAATTTTGTCCCCAGAAGGACAACAAGGTAATGGTCGACGGGAAGACAACACAAGGGTTAACTCAGAAAGTAGGTATACGATAATATTAATGAGGTTTATTGACCATGAATTCCAGAAATAGGTGTAACACTAGTGGTAATAGGTTGGAATGAAGTTGGCTAAGAAGATGTAACACAGAATGGTGTGATAATTTATACTTTACAGACCAAAAAGAAGGAGGACAACACAAGGGTTAACCTTCAACTGAGAGGTAACACATTAAAATACCTTACACTTAAACATTTAAATAATGTTACAGCTGTAACACTGCTAGAATCAGATATCTAGCTAAAATTTTGGTTTGTTAATTAAAGGTTTGTAGTAGTTTATTTTGAACATTGCACAGTACTGCATACATATATATATAATAAAATAAAAATAACAGATAAATAAGAACATCTCAGCGCAATGTTCCAAAATTATTGTGAGTGATTCAAATAACAAATTCCCATGTTCAAAAAGTAGTAGGAAGAAGTTAAAAAAAAAACCTTTTCTGGTCCTACCCCCTTTTTCCATTTTTATCTTTTAGTTAAATACAAAACAATTTGATGCTTCACTTATTTATGCATGTTTACATACACATACACCATATATCTACCTACCTACACTCACATAGACACACATGCATACACACACATGCATACACATAGACATGAATGCATACATACACACACATGCATACACATATACACACACATGCATACACAGACACACATGCATACATAGACACATGGACACACATGCATACAGTTTTTTGGGGGATTTTTACGGTGTTTTCTGCTGTAGGGTTGTGTGGTTGCATTTTGAGAAACGACAGATTGACAAAACTTTAATAATTGTAATTAAAGATGTAAAAGCAAAGATCCTCTGAACTAAAGATAGTGCATTTCAAGCAGCGGCAACGGTATGCAACTGTACACACTTCCTGTCTCCTAAAGGGGCATGGCCTCGTTTGAATGTGTTGTGAACGTTGTGTGGATGGATGAAAAGTTATATTTGAATAATTTATTTTAGTGTCAGAATGTAATGGAGGTATGTGGCTTGTTGAAGAATGGCTCCAATATTTCCTTTGAGGACTATGGGGTGAAAGGATCGCTCATAATCTGTGTTCACGTTCACTTAGAATAGAATAGATCTTTATCGTCATTGTTTTCAAAAATGAAACAGTAAGGAAACAACTTCTACTCTCCGCAGCATTTAAGCAGCCTCTCAGTCAGATAAGTCGGACAGGGCAATAGCCATAACTAAAGCATTGGGGATGTTTATAGCAAAAGATATGCAACCGTACAGCGTGATTGAGGATGAAGGATTTCGTCAGCTGATGAAAGTACTCGAGCCACAGTATAATATTCCCTCCCGCCGACACGTCAGTACCACTGTAATTCCAAAACTGTATGACGAGACACGAGGAGAAATTGACAAAGAATTGTCCGACACAGCCAACGTAGCTCTCACTACAGATGGATGGACCTTCAGGGCCACTGAAAGTTTCCTCAGGGTGACCGCTCACTACATTACTTCGGAGTGGGAAATGAGAAGCTGCGTTTTGCAAACACGGCCCATTTCTGAAAGTCATACCAGTGAGCATCTCTCTGAAATGCTGACAGACGCGGTGGAGGAATGGAAACTGCAGAGGGCGAGTGTATTAGTTCACAAACTAATATACAACGTAACAACTCGTTGGAACTCCACATATGATATGTTATATTATTTGGAGCAACAGGCTGCCATCTATTCTGCCCTGATGGACAAGGATATGAAAAAGAAAGTCAAGGACATTGCCGTGTTAACTGACGGTGAAACAAAACTGGCAGAGGGCCTCATAAATATTCTCAAACCTCTGGAGAATGTTACCATCCTCATGAGCACAATAACATTCCCCTCCTTATCCCACTGCAGAAGATGATACTGAAATCCATGACATCAAGTGCAGAGGACAGTAACACCATAAAATAAGCTAAGGCAGCCATCATTAAAGACCTTAAAGGCAGATACAATGACCCTAGTGTTCAGGGTTATCTGTACAGAGCCACAGCACTGGATCCAAGGTTCAAGTCCCTGCCTTACCTGGAAGAAGCCTGTGTTGCTGCAGCGCATGTTCTGACAAAAACTAAGAAAAGAGATCATATTTCTCCTGTATTAGCTTCCTGTAAAATCCAGGATTGACTTTAAAATCCTTCTTCTGACCTACAATGGACAAGCACCTTCATATCTTGAGGAGCTCTTGGTACCTTATTGTCCCACTAGAGCACTGCGCTCCCAGAATGCAGAGTTACTTGTGGTTCCTAGAGTCTCTCAAAGTAAAATGGGAGCCAGAGCCTTCAGCTACCAGGCTCTTCTCCTGTGGAACCAGCTCCCAGTCTGGGTTCGGGGGGCAGACACCGTCACCACATTTAAGACTAAACTGAAAACTCTCCTCTTTGATAAAGCTTACAGTTAAGGAGTGAGGAGTTGCAGTGTACGCCTAGACTGGCGGGGCAGGGTGTATAGCTGCAGACACAGCACCCCTGCTTTTCTCTGCTTCTCTTTATAGTCATCAGACTTACCTATCATATAATCAATAATATAGTGAGAGTAGAGGGAGGCAGGCCAGTACAGCCCGATCCGGTTGGGGAGAGTTCAAGCCCGATCCAGCACATCTCTCTAAGCTAACCTGCCTCTCTTAGTTATGCTATTATAATTCTAGACTACCGGGGAAGTTCCTTTCTTCCTATGACACACTGAGCTGCTCTCTCATCTCTGTTTTCATTTGTTTCCTTTTGTATGCATCCTGTCCTAGAAATGCTTGTTACTAACCTAGCTCTGGGGAGTTTACTCCCCGGAGTCCTTATGTTTCTCCTGCAATGGCCGGCCGCCTCCTGCTGCGTCCTGCTGCATCCACTGCATCCACCCATGCTCTGCAGTGCCACGTTACATCCCACAACGCCCCTGCTGTGATGTTGAAGTATGACACGATGTGCCCTGCTATGACGACTACCTTCAAAGTCACTGTTCCATTATCTTTAATGTGACTATTATCGCCACTGTTCATCACACCCCCAACCGGCTCCGTCACACACCGCCTACCAAGAGTCTGGGTCTGCCGAGGTTTCTTCCTAAAAGGGAGTTTTTCCTTGCCACTGTCACAACAGCCACTGCTAATGCTTGCTCTTGAGGGAATTACTGTAATTGTTGGGGCTTTGGAAATTATAGAGTGTGGTCTAGACCTACTCTATCTGTAAAGTGTCTCGAGATAACTCTGTTATGATTTGATACTATAAATAAAATTGAATTGTTCAGAAAATCTACGATGATCTCACCATGGACATTGTGGACATTGAAAAGCAGGTATTGTAGTTTTATTTTGTATCTAAAGTAAATTTAATTTATCATCAATTATCCTAATTGCTGTTTTCTTTTATTTTTAGACTAAGCAAAGCATATTTCATCTATTTGTGCCTTTGTATTGTTTTTCTATTCCCCACTGCCCAATAGAGAATAATTGTTTGCTGCCATGAGAGCTATCTGTTGTTATTAACATTTCCAAAATGACTATTTTGTCATATACTCATCAGGGTCAAGGCAGTGAAGCCCAAGCGGCTAGTTCATCCTCAGGAGCGAAGCCAGGGCCATCAGATACCTCTTATACAACCGAGCCAGAGGAAAGAAGCACAAAGCCTTTGTCAGACATCATTCATGAAGAGGTCACCTCATACAAAGCCACAGGCTGCATCTCTGTGGATGAAGACTCACTCACATGGTGGAAGAGCAATGAGCATAAGTATCCTCACATTGCTAAGTTGGCACAATGTACCCTCGCTGTCCCAGGTACATCTGTGCCAAGTGAATGTGTTTTCTCAACGGCAGGGGACATAGTCACTGCAAGTAGGTCTTGCCTCTTGGCAGAAAATGTGGCAAAACGGATATTCTTGCAGAAGAATATGAAAATGAAGTGAACAGAGGAGTGTTGTTTTTAAACAGTGCAGTGTGTTAATTTTTATGCAACATTTTATATTGATAACCAGCATTTTTGTTTTTAATATTTAAAATATTACAGTGGCACTTTAAGTTAAGATAAGAACTCAAGCCATAAATACTGCATTTTAATTTCAAGTGAAAAAAATGTATCCTCACTCTCAGGGAATAGAAGCATTGTTGATACCGTTTTTGTGTTGAGCTGGTTGAACTTATGCTTCACTTTATGTTTATGGTCTTTGCTATTGTTATAGCCTCATTATAGGCAATTATGTTTAACGTATTGCGACTTATTCAAAAGACGGAGCTTTAAGAGTTCCATTTTTTTCTCTCTTTTAAAGGATACATTTTTGTAAGAGCTACACCTTGAAGTTGGTGGTTTGATAAATGCAAGTTACAGTGCCTTGCAAAAGTATTCGGCCCCCTTGAACGTTTCGACCTTTTGCCACATTTCAGGCCTCAAACATAAAGATATAAAACTGTAATTTTTTGTGAAGAATCAACAACAAGTGGGTCCCAATTATGAAGTGGAACGAAATTCATTGGCTATTTCAAACTTTTTTAACAAATAAAAAACTGAAAAAGTGGGCGTGCAAAATTATTCAGCCCATTTACTTTCAGTGCAGCAAACTCTCTCCAGAAGTTCAGTGAGGATCTCTGAATGATCCAATGTTGACCTAAATGACTAATGATGATAAATAGAATCCAGCTGTGTGTAATCAAGTCTACGATAAATGCACCTGCTCTGTGATAGTCTCAGAGGTCCGTGTAAACGCGCAGAGAGCATCATGAAGAACAAGGAACACACCAGGCAGGTCCGAGATACTGTTGTGGAGAAGTTTAAAGCCGGTTGGATACAAAAACATTTCCCAAGCTTTAAACATCCCAAGGAGCACTGTGCAAGCGCATAATATTGAAATGGAAGGAGTATCAGACCACTACAAATCTAGAAGACCCGGCCGTCCCTCTAAACTTTCAGCTCATACAATGAGAAGACTGATCAGAGATGCAGCCAAGAGGCCCATGATCACTCTGGATGAACTGCAGAGGTCTACAGCTGAGGTGGGAGACTCTGTCCATAGGACAACAATCAGTCGTATACTGCACAAATCTGGCCTTTATGGAAGAGTGGCAAGAAGAAAGCCATTTCTTAAAGATATCCATAAAAGGTATCATTTAAGTTTGCCAAAAGCCACCTGGGAGACACACCAAACATGTGGAAGAAGGTGCTGTGGTCAGATGAAACCAAAATCGAACTTTTGGCAACAATGCAAAAACGTTATGTTTGGGGTAAAAGCAACACAGCTCATCACCCTGAACACACCATCCCCACTGTCAAACATGGTGGTGGCAGCATCATGGTTTGGGCCTGCTTTTCTTCAGCAGGGACAGGGAAGATGGTTAAAATTGATGGGAAGATGGATGGAGCCAAATACAGGACCATTCTGGAAGAAAACCTGATGGAGTCTGCAAAAGACCTGAGACTGGGACGGAGATTTGTCTTCCAACAAGACAATGATCCAAAACATAAAGCAAAATCTACAATGGAATGGTTCACAAATAAACATATCCAGGTGTTAGAATGGCCAAGTCAAAGTCCAGACCTGAATCCAATCGAGAATCTGTGGAAAGAACTGAAAACTGCTGTTCACAAACGCTCTCCATCCAACCTCACTGAGCTCGAGCTGTTTAGCAAGGAGGAATGGGCAAAAATGTCAGTCTCGATGTGCAAAACTGATAGAGACATACCCCAAGCGACTTACAGCTGTAATCGCAGCAAAAGGTGGCGCTACAAAGTATTAACTTAAGGGGGCTGAATAATTTTGCAGCCCAATATTTCAGTTTTTATTTGTTTAAAAGGTTTGAAATATCCAATAAATTTCGTTCCACTTCATGATTGTGTCCCACTTGTTGATTCTTCACAAAAATTACAGTTTTATATCTTTGTTTGAGGCCTGAAATGTGGCAAAAGGTCGAAAAGGCTTGTGAAAAGGAAAAAAAAAAAGGCACTGTATTTCAATTGATATTCTATAATATTTCTCTTCATTATGATTAAAGTAACTTCATTACAGAACTTATGCCTTTTTAGCACATAAGTTCCTGTAGATGGCAATACACATTCTGCTTTTTTTGCCAAATAAATGAAAAGCTTGTTGAAATCATCAATGTCTTCCCTCTTGCTGTATCAAAATCTCAGCTAGCTTTCCTCAGAGATGGTCCCAATAATGGGCTTAAAGTCAAGTCAAATTCAGTTTGTGCATGATTACATTTTTTAATACTGTATCCTAAATTGTGGATAATTAAGCTATATATCATATGCTGAAGTATATTTCTGGAGTGTTAAAGGTAAAAAAATAAATAAATAACAAGAACCGTACAGAACCGAAAACCGTGACCCTAAAACCATGATACGAACCGAACCGTGGGTTTTATGAACCGTACCACCCCTAGTACCCATCAAATGACCACGGCAAACAGTCCAGTGGACTTTCAATTCATTTTATTTCTATGCGAGGACACCATGAAGACTCCAGAGACTGTTGATATTCACTCCATGCTGATTTATTTGTTACATTTTAACAAACAAACCGAGCTTCCTCGGACACATCAACTGACCACCGGTGATAGTCAGTCCAATAGACAACTGAATCTAAGTTTCATATGACTCTCTTCTTATAAAACATTTTGGGCGGTGTCAGTTGGACACATTCACGCCCACAGTTACCTCATGTTGGTTACATCTTTAGATGGACCTGAACTGTTGATATTTTTACTTCTAACAGTCCTCTCATCTTCCTTTTCTTAAGTACACCTAGGTCGTTGTGACCCAGACAATAACTACTTATGTACATGCTAGTCAACAGATTGTTTACTTCAAATAATTTCACTGTATTTCATCCTGGAGGGTACTCAGCATGTCCTGGTGTACCACACCGGTCATTTCAAAAAATTATATTTCTTTACATTATTAGCTTTACCATGGCCTAATTAGTGGCATAGGAGACACTATACATGTCAAAAGAACTTAATCATTTTGGTGTCACTGATCATATTACCTTGGAACATAGCAATGCACAAGTGAGTTTTTATAGTTTTATATAGAGCATAATATGTCCATCTCAGCTTTGCTTCAAAGACAAAACTCAGGAAACAAACATAGGTTACTTAAGGCCGTTTTATGCTTCTACGTTGAATCGACAATGTACCCCCACAGACCTATCTGCGTCTACGCCTGACCCTACGCCGCAGCCGGACATGCACGTCTCAAAAAATTTAACTACACGTTGCAGTGGCGTAGGTCGCTCGGCCGTGGCTTGGTAGCGTTACATTTCCCCAGACTCATTTCCTGGTTCATGCACACATGCCGGCTCGAGTAACACACCAGCGCACAAGTATAAACATCAGGCCACTTAAAGGCACAAACGTTATTCCATGTCACCAGTCTCAGGTTCAGTAGAGTCTCCAGTCTGGTCTTCAGTCTCTAGTTGTAAAAGTGGGTATGAGTTCCTGGCTGGTTCTGGTCCTCCACAGTCCTCTCCATCAGCTTCTGTTTCCATCAGCCCAACACATTTATGTCTTTTGACATGAGAACGCCAGGCAAATCTTTTGTTATAAACAGTGCAGCTGTATTTTTTCTCTCCTGTGTGGACTGTCATGTGTGACCCTAAATTTACTCTCTGTAAAGGATTTCTTACAGACTGAGCAGCTGAAAGGTTTTTCTCATGTGTGAGTTCGCCTGTGTGACTGTAAATGTGCACTTTGTGTAAAAGTTTTCTTACAGACTGAGCAGCTGAAAGGTTTTTCACCTGTGTGAGTTTTCATGTGTTTCCGTAAATCTCCATTTCGTGTAAAAGATTTCTTACAGACTGAGCAGCTGAAAGGTTTTTCACCTGTGTGAGTTTTCATGTGTGTCCGTAAATCTCCACTCTGTAAAAAAGATTTCTTACAGACTGAGCAGCTGAAAGGTTTTTCACCTGTGTGAGTTTTCATGTGTTTCCGTAAATCTCCACTTCGTGTGAAAGATTTCTTACAGACTGAGCAGCTGAAAGGTTTTTCACCTGTATGAGTTATCATGTGTGTCCGTAAATCTCCACTCTGTATAAAAGATTTCTTACAGACTGAGCAGCTGAAAGGTTTTTCACCTGTGTGACGCATCATGTGTCTCTTCAGGGTTCCACTTTCAGAGAAAGCTCTACCACACTCAGAGCAGCTGAAAGGTTTTTCTCCTGTGTGAGTTCTCATGTGTCTCCTCAGGTGTGGCTTGGTGGAAAATCTGTTCCCACATTCAGAGCAGCTGAATGTTTTCTTACATCTTGAATCATGTTTCAAAGAGTTTAAAGCTGACTGAGGTTCTCTGGTCTCCTTCCAATCAGCACTGTCATCATTTTCAGGTTCAGAAGAGTCTCCAGTCTGGTGTTCAGTCTCTGGTTGTAAAAGTGGATGTAAGTTCCTGGCTGGTTCTGGTCCTCCACAGTCCTCTCCATCAGCTTCTGTTTCCATGTGTTGAGTTTGTCTTTGATGAAGCTGTGAGGACTGAGCTTCCTCTTCATCATCTTCACTCTTCACAGGGACAGGAGTGAATGGGAACTTGGTGATATCAGCCTCCTCCAGCCCTTGAAGCTGCTCTCCCTCCTGACTGCACCACAGTTCCTCCTGTTCCTCTTTAATGTGTGGGGGGGGCTCTGGGTCCTGCTGGTCCACACTGGAGCTACACTCCTGCTGCTCAGGGGGAACCTCTTCTTTAACCACCAACAGCTGCTTAACATCTGCAGGAAACACATACAGAGAAATGTTGTGGAACTGTATCTTATCACCTGGATTGTGATTGTTATAATATAACATATATTATAATATAAACTTGGGGCGCTACCCAACTCATTTGCCTTACGGAAGGTTGAGGTAGGGGAGATGGAAAAAAGGCTCTTACAGCTAGACTGCTCTAAGGGCCCTGGGTTAGATGGGCTATCCCCTCGGTTTTTACGAGATGCCGCTGCCCAAATAGCCCCTTACATCTCCCATATTTTGAACCTGTCTGTTGAATCTGGTGTTTTCCCCAATGACCTCAAGAGGGCCAAGGTAGTAACTCTTTTAAAAAAGGGAAACAGCCAAGATCCTGGTAATTACAGACCAGTCTCTGTTTTGTGCACAGTCTCAAAAATCTTTGAAAAGTTGGTCAATGAGCAATTATAATATAATATAATATAATAATGCATACATGAATAAAAAACACTTCATGTTTAAATTTCAATCCGGATTCAGGAAGTCACATTCTACAGAATCATGCCTGCTCTATTTATCCGACTTCATTTGCAGGGAATTAGATAATGGAAATCTCTGCGGAATGGTGTTATTGGATCTGCAAAAGGCATTTCATACGGTGAATCATGACAGACTGATTGCCAAACTTGAGGCCTTGGGGGCAGACAACTCCACCTGTAGGTGGTTTAGGTCTTACCTATCAGGGAGGGTGGTCTTAGGGGGAGTGCTGTCTGACCCTTGTGTAGTTGAATGCGGCGTTCCTAAAGGAAGCATTCTAGGTCCGTCTTTATTTTTAACATACATTAACGATATAGCAGACTCCTGTTCATGTGAACTATTTCTGTACGTTGATGATTGGGCTCTTTTAATGTTAGCTATTTTCTGTAAACAACTGGCTCATTGACAATATGCTATCCCTACATTTTGGTAAGACAGAGGCCATCTTGTTCGGCTCAAAAAACAGATTGCGTAGATGCTCGGAATTTAACGTAATTATGAATAATGTTGTGGTCAGTGCAAAAGCTTCAGTAAAATACCTGGGTTGCATCCTAGAAAACAATCTTGGATGGCAGCAATATGGCCAACAAGGCCGACTTAAAGGGAGGCTGCAAACAGCACAGAATAAATTAATACGAGTAATCCTGAACTTGGGCCATAGGTCTCATATAGGTAGGTCACAATTTGTTGAGCTCAATTGGCTCCCTGTTGAGTGTCTTATAACTTTGTGTCTTATAACTAAAGGTAAAGGACACACACAATATTTACACGCGTGGCAGCATATCTGACCTGTGTCCTTATAGATTTAAGACAGTGTTAGGGAAAGGAACCTTTGCCTATATAAGGACAGTTCAGTGGAACAAGTTATAACGGCAAATTAAAGTAATTTCCACCTGAACTCTTTCAAAAAGACAGTCAAGGCCTGGTTACTAGATAGGGTTGCGGAATAGAACAAAAGGCAAATTACCATTTATATTTTAATTTATTTAAGGAAAATGTTTTTATGTCATGTCGATTTTTGTCGCACACTCCGTACGTGTCTTGTCTTATGCTGATGTGTTGGGGACCACAATGGAAATAAGTCCTGGACTTCATTGTGTTTTTATCCTCGATTGTAGGGCTGGGCGATGTGGAGAAAATCAGATATCACGATATTCTTGACCAAATACCTCGATATCGATATTGTGGCGATATTCTGGGGTTGACAATGGGTGCTTTAACAAAATATCTTCACACTTAGATTTTAGATAAATAATCATCAGTAATGTAGACATAATGTCTAAGTGGGGAAAAGGCAAATAGAACAGCTAGAACAGTCTGGTAAGTTCAGAAACGTACATCACTTTACTGTAATGCAGCTTTTAAAACCAGTAAAAGACAACACTTATGTCAAACCACGATATTACGATATCCAAAATCTAAGACGATATCTAGTCTCATATCACAATATCGATATAATATCGATATATTGCCCAGCCCTACTCGATTGTATTAGATGTCTTTTCATGTTTATGGCATTTTAGATACAATTAAATAAATCAAATCAAATAAAGAAATACTGGTTGTTCAGTCAAAAACTGTTGGAAAGGCTGTTGACTGACATATTAGGGATCTCTTGTGGTGAAATAATGCAACTGTGCTGTTGAGCACAAAGTGGCGCAGTAGGTAATTAAAGTGACTATGTGTAACTTTTTAGGGTTTCTGTAACTGTTATTTTTCATATTATGATCTTAAATGAGCTGTAACAGCAAACGAGACTAACAGTGAAAAGAACGCTATTTTTAGGTAGTTTTTATTAATGCCATTGCTTAGGTTAAATTTTTCCCGCGTAGTCACAGAAAGATTTATGGCAGGTAGTTTACAGCCCCACATATTGTCACTGGACAATCAACAACAATCGCCATTTTGTTGTGTACCCATCAAATGACCACGGCAAACAGTCCAATGGCCTTTCCATCCATTTGATTTCTATGCGAGGACACCATGAAGATTCCAGAGACCTTCATCTTTTTGGTGTCAGTGATCATATTACCTTGGAACATAGCAATGCACAAGTGAGTTTTTATAGTTGTATACAAATCATAATATGTCCATCTCAGCTTTGCGTCAAAGAGAACTCTCCATCAGCTTTTGTTTCCATCGGACCAACACATTTATGTCTTTTGACATGAGAACGCCAGGCAAAGGCTTTTGTTACAAACACTGCAGCTGAATCTTTTCTCTCCTATGTGGACTACCATGTGTGACCGTAAACTTCCACTCTCTAAAATTGATGGAGACATCTGACACCATGACTGGAACGTACGTACCAAGTTGGGTAATCCGACTAAGGGGGCGAAATCGCGGGTCTTGCTGCATCTATTGCAGTAGTCAAACAGGTGTGTGGTTGGTTTCACCACTTTTTTCTATAGAGCATTAAACCATCTGAAGTGGTTTTGATCAGCTCTGTGAAGCTAGAAACCCGCTCAACGCTGCTTGCGGCTTTGACTTTGGTGATTTGGCATCTGTTGTTTGCTGCTTTAAAGCTCCATTGTGTAATTCTTTGAGTTGATTCTTAGCAAAAAAAAACTTTGTTCTTTCACAAGTATGTGGTCATTCATGTGTAATTACCTCCACCAACTAATCAAAGTATTCTCATAAGCGTAGAATCTGACATTCAGAATAATTGAGAATACAGACGAGCGACTCGGTCAAATAACGGCAGCCATGTAGCGCCTCCATTTTTAAAATACATTAGCCAAATAGGGACATACCTCCGCATTTCGCCCTCTTACACCTATTGGCACCGTGACGAATGCAAGGGGGAGATTACTCGCCAGGGAAGCGAAAAAGAGAATTAAAACGACAACGCGACAGGTTAAGCAACAAGACCAAAGTTAATATTGGAGTGGCTAGATCAGCTGCGTGTAAACGATGGAGAGAGCCAATTTTCGGGTTTGGCCACCATAGGAGGAAGGGCTAGAAAGTAATATTCAGTTGGTTGTCATATACAATTTTTTTTATTATTATTTTTTTTTCATCTTTTGGGGCTTTTCCCTTTATTGTGTAGAGATAGTGGATAGACATGAAAGAGTTGATTGTGATTGGTTTAAAGAAATGCCAATAAACCAGTGCTGTGGATGAAGGTCTAGACATGCAAGACTAGTGTGAAAGGAACCATAATCCTAAAATAAAATAAACCAGGTTCTCTTGAACTTTTATGCTCTTGACTTCTGCAGATCCCCCCCCCCCCTTTCTTTCCCCTAAAAACCATTTTAATGTTGTTCCTACCTTCCTCTTCATCATCTTCACTCTTCACAGTGACAGGAGTAAATGGGAACTTGGTGATATCAGCCTCCTCCAGCCCTTGAAGTCGCTCTCCCTCTTGACCGCTCCACAGTTCCTCCTGTTCCTCTTTAATGTGTGGGGGGGGCTCTGGCTCCTGCTGGTCCACACTGGAGCTACACTCCTGCTGCTCAGGGGGAACCTCTTCTTTAACCACCAACAGCTGCTCAACATCTGCCAGAAACAGGGAAACACACCAAGAGATGTTAACACAGACACAGAGATACAGCGTCAACAATACAGTCTCTTTTCAAATCTCTTTACGTGGTAAAAAACAGGTATTTCATGTTTCTGCGTTCCAACTTTCAGCCCGAGTGCTGTAAAGACTGACAATTATACCTGAGGCTTATCTTATTCTTATTTAATTTTCTGGTCTGGTTTGAATCCTACTTAAAGAACAGGGACTATTTTGTGTCTATAGATAAACATCTGAGCGGAAAAATATGATATGCGGAGTTCCGCAAGGCTCCATTCTGGGGCCTCTTCTGTTTAACATCTACATGCTTCTACTGGGTCAGATAACAGAAGAAAGTTGCACTGATTGTCTATAAGCGTTAACGTTTGCTGTGGGATCACATCAACACACAGCCACATGACTTCTCAAACCTGTCACAATTACCTTCCGTTTCCATGTGTTGAGTTTGTCTCTGATGAAGCTGTGAGGACTGAGCTTCCTCATCATCTTCACTCTTCACAGGAACAGGAGTGAATGGGAACTTGGTGATATCAGCCTCCTCCAGCCCTTGAAGCTGCTCTCCCTCCTGACTGCACCACAGTTCCTCCTGTTCCCCTTTAATGTGTGTGGGGGGCTCTGGCTCCAGCTGGTCTGCACTGGAGCTACACTCCTGCTGCTCCGCTTCACCAACAATCACTTCCAGAACATCTTGAGGTAAAGCTGAAACACAGTGTGAATATTTGTACAATTTAACATCTACAATTCCATTAAACGTGATAAAATCCAACACTAAAAATTATTCAGAAACAATTTTAAGAAGACGGTTCCTCAAATTTAAGGATATGTTGATTTTGTTTGTCTTCAGTGACTGTAGGCTAAATATATCTGGGTTTTTGTTAGTAGTTAAGAAGCTTCTGTTCGTCCTAAGGAAGCGTAGCTCTAAGACGAAGCCCACAGTTCACCACAAACCTGTTGAAGTTTCTAAAGGCTGCTTTAGGCTGCATCCACACATCTTGCATTGCTGCTTCGGAGTAGATTCAACACCAGGGCCGGTTCTAGCCTGCTATATTAGGGTGGGCAGGTAAAAGAAATAGGTGGGCTGAATGCTTATTAGCTAAATGCAGGGTTTTCCCTGCTATTATACAGCTTAGGCATCAGCGCCTAACCGGGGATTTCCACTGCGTAATGGATCGCGTGGCGCTGCGGATCCGCTTTAACGCCCACCCGCGTCCGAATTGTTGCGTGAGGCCGCAAACCGTTTCTTAGCGACAGCTGAATTCTCGCGAATTCAGGTAGAATAGAACCAACAACAGTTTGTTTCCATTCAGATGACTAGAGGGGAAACGACTCTGTGCTGTGTTTTCAAGGTGTAGTGCAGGGAAATATGATCCGCCGTGAGCACGGTGTATTTTATTTTGAAAATTAACCAGATATTTATTTTGTTTCTGTGCTCGACTTCCTGTCCCGCACTATCTGCCGTGTGCTGAATTGCTGCGGAGCTCTCCGTCGTCCGTCAAAAATAGAACCTCTGCGTATCTGCTCCGGACTGAAGGAACTGGGACGGAGTCGGGACGCAGACGTTCTGCAGACGTTCTGCAGACGTTCTGCAGACGTTCTGCAGACGTTCTGCAGTCTGTGGAAACACACACATTGACTTTAATGGAAACCTAATGACTCCGTTGACGTTCCGCAGACGTTCCGCATCCAGTGGAAATTGCTGGTAACTGTTTTTGCGCACCACCTACGCATATAAAACGTAACAACAACGAGAGAGTATTTGGACAATGAGCCGATCGTTATCATTATATATCCAGGGAACCGACGCACGGGACGGGCGTCCACTCATTGTCTTCGGAACACAGGTGCCGCATGATAGTTCACGTACACAGCGGCAGAAACAGTGTCATACACACACGGACATTTTTTTTAAGCACCTTAGCACCGGGAGCAACGATGCCAGTGTTAGCAGCATCGGTGCTGCGCCTCTTCCAGAACTAGCAGTATATCCTTCAGAGTGTTCCAGTCGATACTTACATTCAGATGTAGAAGGTCATGAACAAGTGGCCGAAGTCACGCCCTTCTACTTCCGGTCCATGGGACATATCTTTCAAAAAAATATGAACAAGAGTCAACGGAGATCGATTCTACCCGCCGTGGCCGCATGCCTGGTTCTCCGGTAACATTAGCTAGCAGTTAGCAGGGTTAGCATGGCTGCGTCAACCTAGACCAGTCGGGATTACCTTACTGGCTGTGTCTCAATGGTTTTTGCGAGTAACCAACTCGGGTACTCTAGCTATATAATTCAATGTGAGTACACAAATGTTGAAATGACAGGAAATGCCCATCCCTTGTAGTTGTGATAAATTAGCCTGAAGCTAATGCTACCTGTTCAGGAGGAAATTAACCAACTCGGCTCTTTTGGGCTCTAAGCTGTCTCCATCTTTCAAATACATCTCCAATATTTACAGTACAGGCCAAAAGTTTGGACACACCTTCTCATATAATGCGATTCCTTTATTTTCATGACTATTTACATTGTAGATTCTCACTGAAGGCATCAAAACTATGAATGAACACGTGGAATTATGTACTTAACAAAAAAGTGTGAAATAACTGAAAACATGTCTTATATTCTATTTTCTTCAAAGTAGCCACCCTTTGCTCTGATTACTGCTTTGCACACTCTTGGCATTCTCTTGATGAGCTTCAAGAGGTAGTTTATTTGTTTATTTAAAAGGATCCCCATTAGCTGCCGCCGAGACGACAGCTAGTCTTCCTGGGGTCCAAACAATACATACAAAACGTGTATGTGAGTAATTACAATCACAATTACTCACAAAAATATCATATAATAATAGACATAAAAGAACAAGAAAAAATAACAATACAAAAAGTACTGATTAGAATAATAGTAAAATAATACAAAACAACATAGCACATGATACAACCTCTCTCAGCCAATCCAGACAATATTACGATGTTGAAAACAAATACAGTCTTAGTTTTTTTTTTAAAACCAGTTTTTCCCTTGATTTCACGAACCCCAACTGGAAGATTGTTCCAAAACACAATTGACCTATAAAACACGGTCCTCTTCATAGAGTCAGATTTAGGTAGGGGTAAAGAAATCTGTCGACTATTCGCCCCTCTTGTGTAATGTGAATGCATATCTGAATAGTAAATTAATAGTAAACTTAATAGTAAATCCATTTCAGGTAGTCACCTGAAATGGTTTTCCAAAAGTCTTGAAGGAGTTCCTAGTGATGCTTAGCACTTGTTGGCCCTTTTGCCTTCACTCTACGGTCGAGCTCACCCCAAACCATCTTGATTGGGTTCAGGTCCAGTGACTGTGGAGGCCAGGTCATCTGGCGCAGCACTCCATCACTCTCCTTCTTTGTCAAATAGCCCTTACACAGCCTGGAGGTGTGTTTGGGGTCATTGTCCTGTTGAAAAATAAATGATGGTCCAACTAAACGCAAACCGGATGGGATGGCATGTTGCTGCAGGATGCTGTGGTAGCCATGCTGGTTCAGTATGCCTTCAATTTTAAATAAATCCCCAACAGTGTCACCAGCAAAGCACCCCCACACCATCACACCTCCTCCTCCATGCTTCACGGTGGGAACCAGGCATGAAAGCCCCCACACCATCACACCTCCTCCTCCATGCTTCACGGTGGGAACCAGGCATGTAGAATCCATCCGTTCACCTTTTTCGCCGCCGCACAAAGACACGGGCGGTTGGAACCAAAGATCTCAAATTTGGGACTCATCAGACCAAAGCACAGATTTCCACTGGTCTAATGTCCATTCCTTGTGTTTCTTGGCCCAAACAAATCTCTTCTGCTTGTTGCCTCTCCTTAACAGTGGTTTCCTAGCAGCTACTTGACCATGAAGGCCTCATTTGCGCAGTCTCCTCTTAACAGTTGTTCTAGAGATGTGTCTGCTGCTAGAACTCTGTGTGGCATTCATCTGGTCTCTAATCTGAGCTGCTGTTAACTTGCGATTTCTAAGGCTGGCGACTCGGATGAACTTATCCTCAGCAGCAGAGGTGACTCTTGGTCTTCCTTTCCTGGGGCGGTCCTCGTTGTAGCTCTTGATGGTTTTTGCGACTGCACTTGGGGACACATTCACAGTTTTCGCAATTTTCCGGACTGACTGACCTTGAAGTAATGATGGTTATTCGTTTCTCTTTACTTAGCTGATTGGTTCTTGCCATAATATGAATTCTAACAGTTGTCAAATAGGGTGTCGGCTATGTATCAACCTGACTTCTGCACAACACCACTGATGGTCCCAACCCCGTCAATAAGGGAAAAAATTCCACTAATTAACCCTGACAAGGCACACCTGTGAAGTGAAAACCATTTCAGGTGACTACCTCATGAAGCTCATTGAGAGAACACCAAGGGTTTGCAGAGTTATCAAAAAAGCAAAGGGTGGCTACTTTGAGGAATCTAAAATATAAGACATGTTTTCAGTTATTTCACACTTTTTTGTTAAGTACATAATTCCATATGTGTTCATTCATAGTTTTGATGCCTTCAGTGAGAATCTGCAATGTAAATAGTCATGAAAATAAAGAAAACGCATTCAATGAAAAGGTGTGTCCAAACTTTTGGCCTGTATTGTATATATTTAAGATTTAAACGTGTCCCACCTGTCCCCTGGTCCGCTGACAGCTTCCTCTCTGACGTCATGTTAAAAGGGTGATAGAATGATTATATAGGTTATTTCACACTATTCCTTAAGGTCTCCTAATAGGGTATGTAACATCGGTACCTATTTTATGGGTCCTTATGCAACCTGTGAAATAGCCCTAGAATGAAACGAGAGGTTTTCTCCCTTACATGGTATGCTCATGAATATTTAGATTGATTGAATCACACTGATTGGTTGGTTTACAACAAGCGAGACGAAACATGACCGACAGCAGTCACTAAAACGTCCAAGGTGGAGATACCATGGAGACATTAGGTGTTGATACTGTATATGTTTGAGCCTGAATCAGAGGAAGAACCTGATGTAGAGGAGCAAATGTGTTCAGTAATTGTCTTTATTTAACAATATATAAATAAAAGGTCACATTACCTTTTGCTACATGCCATACGTCGTAGGGGTGGGTGATTTTAGGTTCTCTCAGGGACTTTGGGATCTGAGGGTGACGATCGGTGAGAATACAGTCCAACTTCACACCACTTCCATGTAGGAGGTCCAAAGTTCTTATTAGACCCTCCTTCTCCATGTATGAGTTCCCCCCCACTTCGCTGCTCTGTGTAGAAAGAGAGACACAAATACAATAGGTATCCATTAACCTTTTTCCATTCTGTATCAAAACTGGGGATTAGGTAGACACATTTTTCTGACCATTTTGACCATACTGTATGTATAACATTGCCATCAGGACAGATAAGGCTCATAAGGGGTTCTAATGACACTGTTGTCAGTACTACTGCATATGCATGTGATCTATTGCGTTAGTCTAATGACTTAAATACCTGCACCAGCTGTATGTCTGCGATTTCATTGGTCTGTACATCCATCATCGTGTAGCTCCCATACTTTGCAGAATGTCCTAGAATGCAACAGTTTTTATATGTTTAGTCAATAGTAATAACACCTCACCTGAAATCTATGGTATAATGCATACACATTCAAACAGAAAGAAAAACCTGGTACCTGGTGAGTCTGCTCGCATATCACCCCCGAGAACGACACTGTTTGCCTCACTGAGCATTTTAAGCTTTTGGGTTTGCCGTTCGGTCCGGCTGTGGATTATAGACGGTTCCAGGTATGTCCTGGCATGTCTTCTGAAGGCAGCATAAGTACGTGTTATCAGCTGCATTGCCTCAAACATCTATACAAGAATTAAAAGTAAATTAGTTGTGAAGTGAAGGTTAGACAAACACATTCTGCAGGGTACAATGATCACGGTACCTTTTTCAGCTTCGAAAAAGAAACTCCACAAAAGTAAATGGCAGCAGACCGCTGAAGGTTGCCCACAGGTGTGCTCCCAATAACTGGCTGACTCTTCCACTGTCTGAAGAACTGGCAGTGAGGGCATAGCTGGTCAACAGCTAGGAAGGACCCTCTTCTGCGTGGCAGGACATTACAGACCCTTGTGCACACAGGGCAGGTCTCGAACAGGCTGAGGAGGCATTGCTCAAAAACAATGTATTTTGTATCATCATACGAGGACACTGGTGATGTACTACAAGAGATAATAAAGAAAAAACAACATTGTCCATCTCAGTCAAACATCTACTGCACAATCTGACAACAGTCACAATGTACTGTATGTAAATTACACTGCTGCAATGGGAGAGTTGTAACTTTGCTTACAAAAGCTGAGATGATTCTGTCTCTGTTGTAACTGACTGAGGATCAGTGCCTGCATAGGAAACCTCCTCCAGCTCCTCCTCCTCCTCACATTCAAGGCGAGGTCTCTTTGCTGGCCTCAGACCCTTCAAAGGAGATGAAGATAATGGCCCAGAGACTGGCGGAGCCGTTGTTCCTACTGCCCCACTCTGGCACAGCACTGTTGCCTGTATGCCTTCAAAAGGGGAAGGGGGGGGGGAAACTATTTTAGTGGGGTGTCTTATGGATTGCTTAGTGCCTAAGGACAATGTACTGCTGTGATACAATAGCACAAGTAAATGAAAAGGCATCTTCAACACACAATTTACTATTCAGTCAGATCTTTTGTTTATAAACCCATTCATACCTATTGACCAAATAATGTTCACCAGCCTCCCACACAAAAGGTAATGCAATTATCATACCAATCAGTGATAATTAGGGTTGGGTATCGTTTGGTTTTTTTTCGATTCCGGTGCTAAATCGATACTTTTAAAACGGTGCCTGAACCGGTACTTTTCAATAAAGTAAAAAAAAAAAGAAGAAGAAGAAAAAAAATAAGGGTAGTAAACAACAGTCAGTGACTTGTTTATTGCTAAGGCCATGGTCAAAATTAAAGATTTAATAATAATGTAATAACTATAACAATAACTTATTTCAACAGTAAATTGCTGTTGAACCCCAGATGGGAAAAGGGTATTTTACAATTACAGTGAATGCACCACGAGGCAACCTGTTTTAAGTGAACGCACCGTCTGTGTTGTTTAATTCCGACAACGGCAGATGCAAGTGAAAGCACCGTCTGTGTTTAATTCCGACCATATAAACATAGTACTGCTAGTACTACTAGTACTACTACTGTATATCTATGAATTCCGACAGCGGCAGCTGCTGCTGCGCTGCAGAGCAGACTGTTACATCCTGTTGAAGTCCTCCACAGTGAAATACAGTCACACTTTACACTGTTTAACGTTAGCTGTCAGCATTTTACCGGTGTTTAATCCAGCTGCTAGCTAAAGGTAGGCTAACGTTACATGCTGTCAGGTGTAGTGTAAAGTCAAGCACCGAAATGAGGCACCGAAACTTTCGTTCTTATTCGGTCTCGTTACTACCGTTTACGTCGGCACCGGTTCCCTATTGGCACCGAGTTTCGGTACCCAACCCTAGTGATAATACAGATGAATAGTTCTATTCATACTATAAATAGTTTGTTAATTTGTTGTGAATGGCTCACAATAATAAAAAAAGTACCCAGTCATCATGGTAACCATACTTGGATAACACTGCTCTGCTAAATGCTACCCAGTCATAATGCTACACATGTTTGGAGAACACAAACACCATGAGAGGTCTGGTTTTGTAAGAAGAATTAGAAGGGTTACCTTTGCTTCGTAGGTGAGGTCTCAGTGTCATATAAGACAGTTGTGTCCCGCGAGATGCCACGCTTGGAGCATCTGTTTGGCATGCTGCGTGTTTCCTGTGTCGTTCTTGTGATGTACTCTGAAATTAAAATGTGCAAATAAATCTATTGTACATTTGAATCGTGATTCAAGCTCTACCGATTCACAATCGATCCACAGAATTGTTTTTATTGTATGTCTACTGAAATCACATGGGAAAAGTACTTCATTTACATCGGGTTTTTTTTTTTTTTTTTTTTATTAAATCGAGAATCGTTTTTTAATCCAATTGTGACATTTTCTGAATCATGCACCCCTACTAGTTATCATTTGAAATGATAACGTTGTTAGTTGTTTCTACTTCTGTTGTTGAAGCAGACGGGATCGACTTATGTAACGTACAGCTTAGCAACTAAAACTACGAATGTCATATAAGACAGTTGTGTCCGCGAGATGCCACGCTTGGAGCATCTGTTTGGCATGCTGCGTGTTTCCTGTGTTGTTGTTCTTGTGATGTACTCTGAAATTAAAACATGCAAATAAATCTATAGTATCTACACAACACTGTTTTCAACAGATTGACTAGTTATCATTTGAAATGATAACGTTGTTAGTAGTGCTGTCAGCATTAACGCATAAATTTTTTTTTTTTTATCGCAGCAGCCATTTATTAATTTATTTTACACTTCACTCGGCTTCGCATCATGCCTAAAAGGCTACTATTTTGACCCTTTGCCGCACCTTTACTTATCAAGCTGCCATCCTTCCTCCTAACACATCCTCCTGCTGCAGGCTGCAGCATGATGGAGAAATGCAGCAGCAACAAAATTCTGAATGGAGCTTTTTATTTTCCAAAACTCCCAGACGGCTCGTAGACAAGTCGAAAGCCATATGCACATTGTGTAATTAAAGCTGAATTAAAAATATCACTGAAGCACGTCAAGCTGGAGCTACCACCTACGATCTAAGCATAGTCCAGTTAACGGGACTCAGGCTGATGCTAGTGGGCTCAGGCAAAGCACTGTTTTGGAGAGAGTGCTACTCACCGACCTGTGGATGAAACCAAATCCAAAAAAGTTATTAAAGCTCTTGCAAAATGGGTGGCAACTAACTGCAGACCTGTCAGCATCGTAGAAGACTCGGGTCTTAAAGACGTACTACGGTTGGCATGTTCTGACCCGTCTCATTGCCGTCGAGGGGCCCAGCAGCCCCACCCACACCCAGCCTGAACTCCACGGAGAAAGCAGCCACACTGGAACTGCTGCAGACGCTGTCTCATGAACCGGTGATCACTGGACGTCAGGGAGTAGTCAGAATTATTTAGAAGTTACTAAACACGATATTGACTCTGGTAAGGATAGAGATTTTTAGTTTTTTTAGTTAGGTACTTGGAGGAATTGTGCAATAATGACAGATTCACACATTTTTCTTTTGTTTACAGTAAATAAATAATAAACAAATACAAATCTTAAAGTCAAGTCAAGTCTTTGCATTCATTTGATTCCCAATCAAGATACACTGGTAAGAACTGCTTTCCATTGTTAATATGTACTTAAAAAGTTCTGAAATGCAAAATACAATTTTAATCATGTGATAAAACACGTGATTAACTATAGAAATTCAGCGATTAATTGCGATTTAAAAAATAATAATCTTCTGACAGCCCTAGTTGTTAGTTGTTTCCACTTCTGTTGTCGAAGCAAACGGGTCGACTTATGTAACGTTACAGCTTAGCAACCAAACTATCTTGATTCTCTGGGCTCAGCTGAGAGAAAAAAAAATAAACTGTGCACACAGAATAAAAATCTGTTCCCTCGGTTTTATAAACGTGAGCAAAGATACATTACATAACATGTCATTTAGCTGAAGCTTTTATCCAAAGCGACTTACAATTAAGTGCTTTCAACTGTGAAGGTTGAAACTCCAGACAACAAGTAGTAAGTGCAAGTACATTAGCTTTAAATAAGCAAAGCTACAAAGAGACTTTGCCTTCGGCGGAAGATGAGTAGGCTTTCAGCCATCCTGATGTCGATGGGGAGCTCGTTCCACTATTTGGGAGCCAGGACAGTGAACAGTCGGGATTTTGTTGAGCGATTAGTTCTCCCTCGCTGTGGGGGGGCAGCAAGCAGTTTGGCTGATGCAGAGCGAAGTGGGGGGGTTGGGGTATATGGTTTGACCATGTCCTGGATGTAAGCTGGGGCTGATCTGTTCATGGCCCTGTATGTAAGTACTAGTGTCTTGAAGCGGATGCGGGCCGCAAAGTAAGAAAGATATTCACAGATTCAAACTTCCGGGATCAATCACTCTATAGCAAAATTATATTTGCTGTGTTCATGCCACCTGGGAATAACAGGGACCGCCCCCGTGATAACATGGTTTTTCTGACTGCCAGCGTTCACATGGTCGGGATGCGTGTTCTTCTTCTGTTGTATTAGCGTTTGGCATAACAACTTGTTGCATGACTGCCACCAACGGTTGGGCGTAGCATCAGGTGGGTGAAAACATGGAGGCCACAATAACTAAAGATCTGCTGCTGTTTTCTTATGCGAGCATACCAACAGCACATGGCCAGGTGTGTGTTTGTTTTATCTGCAGGACAACTAACGGGAAAGGACACGGATAAGCTGTTGTTTTTATATACATTGGCCTATTTATGAATAATTTTAAACATGTTATGTCTGTGTCTGTTTCTCTCCTGCTAGTTGTACTACAGCACTTTTAAAAAATACGTTTGGAGACACTACCTTATTTAATCATTAAATTAATAAATATTTTTGTGTTCGGTGTTGTAGTTTATAGGCGGTGTTGTAGCTAAGCACCGCCAGCTGCTCATAGAGACCACTGTTATTTCTCCAGGTTGGAGGACGGCTCGGTTTGATGAAGATGAGTTTGTAGCTCGTTGTTAACCTTACTACATCACATTACATGTCATTTAGCTGACGCTTTTATCCAAAGCGACTTACAATTAAGTGCTTTCAACTGTGAAGGTTCAAACTCCAGACAACAAGTAGTAAGTGCAAGTACATTAGCTTTAAATAAGCAAAGCTACAAATGAAAGTGCGTTAGGAAAGATGCGTCATTTGTGATTTTATATAATTTTGCTATAGAGTACTTGATCCCGGAACTTTGAATCTCTGAATATCTTTCTAACTTTGCTCACGTTTATAAAACCGAGGGAACGGATTTTTGTTATTAGTATTTTACTCTGTGCGCACGGTTTAGTTTTTTCCCTCTCAGCTGACCCCAGGGGGGCTCCGTATGATTCTGCCATTGACATATATAAACTGGACCACCAGATCCCGTGTCTCTGGTCTGAGACCAGTGAAGGATGTCAGAAGTCTCTTTCCCGGTGCTGGCTGAGCGTTACTGAGCAGCCTCCAACTGAGCTTGAAGACGTAGATGTGACGTGAGCAACCTGTCTGAAAGTGTGAAGTCTTCTGGTAGCTGTGCCGAGAGAAATCTCAATCATTCCCAATCTCACAGAGACGGAGAGCGTAGGTATATGTAAGGAGATAACATAGGCACAGGCTAATTACTGATCACTAACATGCTAGTTAACATTAGTCATTAAACCCTAAACAGATAATGGAAATCCAAACTGCCTGTGAGCTTCTCCTGTACTATACGGTAATTCCTCTACTGTGTGACAGTAAGTCTCGTGGTTATGACCCAATCGTTAGCCTATTGTTATAAAAGCGTCTGCTACGGAGCCATAACGTGAGCTACAAGGTAATGGAGCCTTTTATACATTGTTGTGTTTCTTTAGAAATAAACAACGGACAAATAGAGTCTTTAAACTCTTCAGATGTAAAGTTATTCTCTGTCAAAAGTGACGTCAGAATGAATGGGAGTCAATGGGATGCTAACGGGAGGTGATGGCTTGGTAGCATCGAAATGTGTTCCGGGGAGAAGCTTACCCCCTTGGATTCTACTCAGCTTCAGTTAGCTATCTTGCTGAAAAAAAACTGACAAAGATCTGGACAAACATGCATCGTGAACTGTAGATTTACATGACAACACAGGTTATTTATTCGAATGAAAAGACAGCGACAAAACCATACTTACAGCTTGTGGTTGTGACGAGCACACGGTCGGAACAGTCCCTTTTTTCAGAAACAGCAGCTTAGCATATCCTGCTTTAAACTGTCCAAGGTTTTCAAAGCTGTCTTTGGTGAAATGCTTCGAGCAAATTAATAATTTAGTGTCGAACTTGACAGGGATCTTCTTATAGAGAAACATCAGCCATGCCCGTCGAGTGTCTGGTTCCTTGGGGAGACTATGAGAGGTGTCTCCATCCCCTGTACAGCCTGGAACACTGCATTTACGACCGTGGCTCATTGTTTAGTATCCTTGAAAAACTTCCAAACTTTCTTCTATGTGATTCCCGTGGAAGTACACAGAGCAGCGCGCAGCTACACTAGTGTGTGAGACCTAGGCCACCTCGTCCTGTGTGAGCTGGTCTGTAATGTACATTTTGGGCCGTGACAAAGGTAGAGACCAGAGCCACATAAGGTACAGCCACCGGGTTCAAACTATCAACTAATAGCTTCGTTTCCCCGTCCTGTTTAAGGAAAATACAACAACAACAACAACACGTTAGCTTAGCAGGAGCTAGCTGCGGCTAACCTTAGCTTTAGCACCGACTCCCTGCGACATTAAACGCGTTTCCGATCGGAGAAAGAAAACTAACCTGCTCCGTGTAGCTTCGTGTAGCTTTTAAAACCACATCCAGCTGTTTCTTTCTTCTTAAGAAACTAAACACTAGCGCCTTTTACTCCGCCGTCCTCACCACGATGTGACACACAAAAAGTAACATTAGTTCCGGGGACGGACGCTATTTTGGGTCGTACCAACAACTTCCGGTCAGATGTTTGTTTACTAATGTAACCGAGGGTTTCTTCTGTTGCCTAGACTCAGGTTTGACTATAAAATAAAGAAACACGGGCGTCCAATGCCGGAACAGAGACGGCACTGCACGTCTCACTTTATTCAACCACTACACTTTATCCACTTCCGCTTTTCCCCTTCACAATAAAAGCTCTATGGTTTACTGTAACTTCCTCTTAACCGTCCTGTTGTCCTCGGGTCAATTTGACCCGTTATCAAAGTTTCTGTATCAGAAATAGGTTACTTAAATGTGTGCAAGATACTTCCAGTGAGGTTTTGCTCTATTTCTCTCCATGGGACTGTAGATGAGGGGTCCTTCCACACTCTGAGAGCCCGTAGCTGAAAGGCTCTGTGATACTCCTAATGAATAGCCTGACAAGCCAGACCCACATCCAGATGTTGGGTCTGGGAACTAGGGTGACCAGCAGTTCACTGGTCGAAATCCAAGCAGTTGTCCCGAATCCCGAAACCTGCCCAAAAATTAGAGCAAAGTCTCAAGAGCAGACTCTCGAGTAGTTCTAGTCTGACTTAACGTTAAAAACTGTTCATAGTGGTTTTTATTTGAGCCGTCCTGCAGCCAGTTACTGTCATCACTTGAGTTCATGATTTTAATAATTTTTTATTTGTATTTTCAGGTTTACAAGACAGACGGTTGGGTTTCTGAATAAAAATAATAAATACTTTTTGTGCGGAGTTTTGAAATTCATGTTAAGTGCAGGCAGCCACGAGAAGGAGTGATTGGATTGGATGTTGCTGATGTTAAAGTACAGACATGACAGACAGTTGGTCGGCGTTTTGAAATTCATGTTACACCCTCCCAGTCTCGTCCCGAATTTTACCCATTCTCATCTGGTCACCCTACTGGGATCTCACCATTGGCAGGGCTCAATCCGAGGGGCATGATAAACGGTTGTCTTTCAAATTCCCTCTGCACGTAATAGGATAACTCTACAACCAGGCAGAGCAACTTAGAAGGTAGCGGAGCTAGTTGATAGATTAAACCTTTGCCGTATCCGGTCGGCAAAACTCCGAACACTTCTTCCTTTTTTAAGAATGACTTCATTTTCTCAAAGAAAAGCTGAACTCCAAGTCTTCCAGAAGACCACTGTTCCCAGCAGCAGCAGCCATAAGCCCGCCCACCGACTCTATACACGATGTGATTGGCCTGACTAAAGTTAGTTTTTTCCAGGTCGCAAGCCAAGAGTAGACGCCCCTGGCTGCAAATACATTTTGCTGCCTCTAGGGTGTGTCTAGATTTCTAGGCTACCTAATGACCTCAGCGTCACAAGAATTAGAGAGTGACTAAGGTGTGATTTTTGTTTGTTTATTTGTTCATTTTTTCCCCCCTTGAGACGGCAGAGGGTGGGGGAGGGTTCTTGTTCCTGTTCTATTGTATTTGTCTGTTCGGTATGTTGAAAACTATAAAAAAAAAAAAGAAATAGACGCAAGAACAAAGACATCATAAGCGCAGAAAAAAACGACAAAGAACTCCAGAAAAGTGACAAAAACAAAAAGTTGCTGATGGGAAAACAACAAATAATAGAAATAGAAATAAATATAGGTTACTTCAAACTAAACTGCCTCAAAAATAACATGGATGGTTCCATAGAATGCTTTTTGTAAGTAAAATGAAGGATTGGATCATTACTCTCATTGAATTGTGTAGGTTTTATTCAATTTCATAGCATTTGAAAAGAAATTGAAATGGTTTCAAAACAGTTCCCTGACTAAACGTTGACATATACCAGTCTGGGATCCACTCCACATCCTCTGATTTTAGTTGTTAGTCAAAATAATTCATAAAAATTTGTGCTTTTTTAAAAACTCAGTAAGTAGGTATACGTTAATATTAATGAGGTTTATTGACCATGAATTTCAGAAATAAGTGTAACACTAGTGGTAATAGGTTGGAATGAAGTTGGCTAAGAAGATGTAACAGCCAGCCTGGTAACATAGTGAGTATTGGCTAAAGGAAATATAAATTGTGCACAATTCCTGCTGTGCTAATCAATGGGTGGTTTACAGAATTCACAAACTGTCAGATATCTGTACACACGACATCTGAAGAAACAAATAGAGCTGGCAGATGTACAGATTGCTGTCATCAAAAGAAGTCTCCAGAATCTGGGAATTGGTATGGAAATTAAGAAAAAGCAATGAGGAAACTGAATCGAAGATATAGAAACTAGAAAAAGATGTAAGTGACTTCAATACACACTGTAAGCAAATCTGTAAAACAATGTATTAATCATGTTTTCTCTCTCCAGCTCCAAGCTGACAAGTGACAGCACCAAAATAAAAAGATTAAGAAGCATTGTGGCATTCCTTGTGTGATGAATGTACACTACACTATAAAGGCCAAGTTATTGGTCCAGTGATGAGAGACTAAAATTGAGGTTGTGAAACCAAAGTAAGCTACTAATACATAATAATAATAATAAAAAACACTAGGTGTATATATTAAGGAGCAACACAAACTTTATTAGAGAAGGACAAGCAACAAGAAAATGAAATCAGTCATCTGAAATAATTAATATATTGGTCTCTGACAAGTCTGCCATTAATGTCATCTGGGAATATAGCTGCATTGTCCCAATTAATCTCCGGTGACAGTGCGACCATTTCTAACCATCCAAACAACTGCAATCCTAGGATTTAAATCAAACTTGTGACAAGAAATAATTAATAAATTAAATAAAGCAGAACACATTCAGAAGACAATTGTATAAATGTTAAACATGTTTATTTTGGAGCGACAACTGATTTAACACATTAGACTCCGGAATTAATCTTAGCCTGGCGGTTAGCCGGCTCACTGCAAAAAATACATCTCCATGGTTACTTGGCTGGGTTTAATTCAACCTGCTTTTGTGTAACCAAGTCAAGGCTAAATTCATCCAGGATATATCCCGAATATCCCGACTTAATCCATTATCCTGGTTTTGTGCAATAGCCCTCTGGTGTACCACACCAGTCATATCCAATTATTATATTTCTTTACTTTATTAGCTTTACCTTGGCCTAATTAGGAGCATAGGAGACACTGTACATGTCAAAAGACCTTCATCATTGTGGTGTCAGTGATCACATTACCTTGGAACATAGCAATGCACAAGTGAGTTTTTATAGTTTTATACAGATCATAATATGTCCATCTCAGCTTTGCTTCAAAGACAAAACTCAGGAAACAAACATAGGTTACTTAAAGCCGTTTTATGCTTCTGCGCTGAATCAACGACGTACCCCCACAGACCTCTCTGCGTCTACGCCGGACCCTACGCCGTAGCCGGACGCACCTCTCAAAAGATTTAACTACACATCGCAGTGGTGCACGTCGCTCGGCCGTGGCTAGGTAGCGTAGCATTTACCCAGACTCATTTCCTGGTTCACGCGCACATGCCGGCTCGACTCACACACCAGCGCTCAAGTATAAACATCAGGCCCGACACGAACACACGCGCCTATTAACTCGATAATAAAGCCGTAAAGAAGGCTTTCAACTCAGGACAGCGCCACTTCTCACAAATACAGATAGGACTGGAGATGAGAAGTTTAACTGACACGTAACCGCGATCACCTTCGTGGCAAATTAAGAATCAATGCCACCGACATAACCAATCACACTATGACAGACTCTCCACTTAGCACCAACTGCAATGTTTAATTGCACGGTATCAGCGCCTATGAATGGTGTTGATTTTGGATTGAAAAAGTGGGAGAAAAGAGTTACATTTGTCCACTGTGAAGGTTGTAGAATCTTTGTCAGGTGGGTTAAGAAGTTTGTTTATTGTTGAACACCAGGGGAGCATGCGAAAACCAAAACGTAACGCTAGGAGATAAACATCAGTAAATATTGAGAAGTGTGAGCTGCAAGGTCTGTGATACATTCCCATTGCAAATATCCCATTAACATCGATTAACAGGGCAAAACAATTATATGTTGATTATAGCGCCCACTAATGGCCGATCTTTGCCAAATTTGGTACAAATCCTCAGAGCAGCATGCCGAACGAGCAACACATCTACAGTTCTATATATTTGGAGTCATCCAGTGCAAAAATAAACATATTGAACATTATAACTCATAAAGGACAAACTATTAACATGTCTTACACACAGTGTATCAATCTTTGATGTAACAGTATGGATTAATTTCACAAAGACCCGAAAAACTCTGGACTTCTAGGCTGTATGCAAAACCTTCTGTAAGGGCTAGGAAGACTTCAGCAGAAAGGGACAACTGTTAGCTTTTAGCTCCAAAAGACCCTAAGTTTCGACTTTTTATAATTATGAAGTTATAAAGTTATGAATCAGAAGTGCCGTTTGGCGATGTATACAACATGCTCGACCTCAGAAGGGGTTAAAAGGCCAAAACTGGTATGTGTTGACTGTAGCGCCCCCTAATGGCCGATCTTCGCCAGATTTGGTACAGAGCCTAACAGTGGCATGCCGAACGAGCATCACAAGTTTCGCGTTGATTGCTCTTACTGTGGCAGAGATATTGCAATTGCAAATTTCCCATTTAAATGCATTGAGTTATTTGCCGAAACAATAAACGTTGCTTATAGTGCCCCCTAAAGGCCGATCTAATCCAAATTAGGTACAGAGTATCGTAATGGGATGCCGAACAAGGATTTCAAGTTCTTTGCTGATAACGTTTAATTTGGCCAAGATATGATATGATATGTGTGTGGTAGCCAGCTATGAAAACTTGTTTGGTCGTCAAATGCGCATACTTTTAACGTAGCCAAATTCTTTGCATAACTTTTGGTCTGGTCTATCTGGAGATGCTATCTACAAGGTTTCGTGCAGATCGGTCTCACGACCTAGGACAAGTTCGAAAAAGTTGGTTTTGCTCATTGAGCGATATTGCGAAATAAAGCGGAAATGGGCGTGGCCTATATCATGTGATTCAGTTGGATCCAGGGAACACGGTAATGTAAGAATATCTAATGTGCCATGTGTAATGTGGAAGTTAAAGACAAAAAAACATTATAGCGCCACCTAGTGGTCCACATGTGTAATTGTTGGTAGGTGTGGTCCATGGCCCATTGTCTATCTACCCTGTAAATTTAAAGTTGTTCACATTAGTGTAAGTGGTAAATTTAGACATGGGTCCCATAGGCCACGCCCACTTTGACCCCTCAGTACCCCACTCTAGAGTTGGCCTCACGAGTGTCCCTAGATGGCACCCATCACATTTCGTAAAAATCGGATGAGCCGTTCATGAAATATAAACTTTTTGTACTTGTAGCGCCCCCTAGTGACAAATTTTCGTTAAACGCGTGGGGGACCTCCAGAGGGTCATGGCAAAGTAGAAACTAAAGTTTGGCGTTGATAGCATTTATTTTGGCTGAGATATGGCAAAGTTTGTGTTTTCATAGTTAGCTACACAAATTTGTTTGTGCGTTATATGCACAATTGTTATCGTATAAAAAAAACTTTTTGTCAGGTCAATCTGGAGATGCTACGGTTCAAGTTTCGTGCAGATCGGTCGCACGGTCTAGGAGGAGTTCGAAAAAGGTTTTTGATAAATCACGATTTTTCACACATAAAAGTCTAGGCGGAAATGGGCGTGGCCTATATCACGTGATTCAGTTCGATCCGGGGAACGCGTAGATGTATGAATTTTGAATGCCCGGTGTACGCGGTGGGAGTTATAGGGCCAAACGCGCTTTTTTTCTGCTATAGCGCCACCTAGTGGTGGAAGTGGGTCAATATTTGCGCATGAGGTCCTTGCAGAGTTTTGGACCAGTCCTGAAAATGACAACCCCCCACCATGTACGGTTTAGGCTGTAGTCGACATTTTTAGGCGGAGAAGAATAATAATAATAAGAAAAGGTAAGAATAATCAGTAGAAAAACAATAGGGTTCCACGCTCCGCTGGAGATGTGAACTGCGTTGCCTTGCAACACGCGGTTCCCATGCTCCCTCGGGCTTGGACCCCTAATAAAATATATTTATTTAATTTTTCCTACAACACAATACAATGTCTTCTATCTAGATGTTGATATATAGATTTTTGTTTGATACTTGAGAAGGCACAAACGTTATTCCACGTCATCAGTCTTAGGATTAGAAGAGTCTCCAGTCTGGTCTTCAGTCTCTGGTTGTAAAAGTGGATGTGGATCTGAGTTCCTGGCTGGTTCTGGTCCTCCACAGTCCTCTCCATCAGCTTCTGTTTCCATCTGACCAACACATTTATGTGTATTGACATCAGAACGCCAGGCAAATCTTTTGTTACAAACACTGCAGCTGAATCTTTTCTCTCTTGTGTGGACTACCATGTGTGACCGTAAACTTCCACTCTGTGTGAAGGATTTCTTACAAACTGAGCAGCTGAAAGGTTTTAATCCAGAATGAGTCATCATGTGGTTCTTCAGGTTTCCACTTACAGTGAAAGCTTTACCACACTCAGAGCAGCTAAAAGGTTTTTCTCCTGTGTGGATTCTCATGTGTTTCTGTAAACTTCCACTCTGTGTAAAAGATGTATTACACACTGAGCAGCTGAAAGGTTTTTCTCCTGTGTGGATTCTCAGGTGCATCTTTAAAGCTGCACTGTGTGTAAAACATTTCTTACAGACTGAGCAGCTAAAAGGTTTCTCTCCTGTGTGGATTCTCATGTGTTTTTCTAAATGTCCACTATGTGCAAAATATTTCTTACAAACTGAGCAGCTAAAAGGTTTTTCTCCTGTGTGAGTCATCATGTGTCTCTTCAGATTTGACTTGAAGCTAAATATTCTCCCACACTCAGAGCAGCTGAATGTTTTCTTACATCTTGAATCATGTTTCAGAGAGTTTAAAGCTGACTGAGGTTCTCTGGTCTCCTTCCAATCAGCACTGTTACCAGTCTCAGGATTAGAAGAGTCTGCAGTCTGGTCTTCAGTCTCTGGTTGTAAAAGTGGATGTGAATCTGAGTTCCTGGCTGGTTCTGGTCCTCCACAGTCCTCTCTATCAGCTTCTGTTTCCATCGGACCAACACATTTATGTGTATTGACATCAGAACGCCAGGCAAATCTTTTGTTACAAACACTGCAGCTGAATCTTTTCTCTCCTGTGTGGACTACCATGTGTAACCTTAAATATCCTCTCTGAGTGAAAGATTTCTTACAGACTGAGCAGCTGAAAGGTTTTAATCCAGAATGAGTCACCATGTGGTTCTTCAGGTTTCCACTTACAGTGAAAGCTTTATCACACTCAGAGCAGCTAAAAGGTTTTTCTCCTGTGTGGATTCTCATGTGTTTCTGTAAACTTCCACTCTGTGTAAAAGATGTATTACACACTGAGCAGCTGAAAGGTTTTTCTCCTGTGTGGATTCTCAGGTGCCTCTTTAATGCTCCACTGTGTGTAAAATATTTCTTACAAACTGAGCAGCTAAAAGGTTTTTCTCCTGTGTGAGTTCTCATGTGTCTCTTCAGATGTGACTTGAAGCTAAATCTCATCCCACACTGAAAGCAGCTGAATGTTTTCTTACATCTTAAATCATGTTTCAGAGAGTTTAAAGCTGACTGAGGTTCTCTGGTCTCCTTCCAATCAGCACTGTTATCAGTCTCAGGATCAGAAGAGTCTCCAGTCTGGTCTTCAGTCTCTGGTTGTAAAAGTGGATGTGAGTTCCTGGCTGGTTCTGGTCCTCCACAGTCCTCTCCATCAGCTTCTGTTTCCATGTGTTGAGTTTGTCTCTGATGAAGCTGTGAGGACTGAGCTTCCTCTTCATCATCTTCACTCTTCACAGGGACAGGAGTGAATGGGAACTTGGTGATATCAGCCTCCTCCAGCCCTTGAAGCTGCTCTCCCTCCTGACTGCTCCACAGTTCCTCCTGTTCCTCTTTAATGTGTGGGGGGGGCTCTGGCTCCTGCTGGTCCACACTGGAGCTACACTCCTGCTGTTCAGGGGGAACCTCTTCTTTAACCACCGACAGCTGCTCAACATCTGCAGGAAACACATACAGAGAAATGTTGTGGAACTGTAATCACCTGGATTGTGATTGTTATAAAGAAATACTGGTTGTTCAGTCAGTTACTTAGGTTACATCTACATGTCATTTAGCTGACGCTTTTATCCAAAGCGACTTACAATTGTTACATATCAGAGGTCACACACACCTCTGGAGCAACTAGGGGTTAAGTGTCTTGCTCAGGGAAACATTGGTTGATGTATCACAGTGGGAATCGAACCCGGGTCTTCCACACCAAAGCCATGTGACATATCCACTGCGCCAAGGCTGTTGACTGACATATTAGTGCCCTATTGTGGTGGAATAAAGCAATTGCGCTGTTGAGCACAAAGTGGTGCAGTCTGTAATTAAAGGGATATTTAACTGCTGGAAAGATGAATATGTATTTAAATTGGGTCATTTAAGAAATGTGATTTTTTTAAAGAAATTGGTATCTTCTAGACCGAGAAAAGCTCTTGTGGATGAAAGACAACAACTCCCAGAATGCACTTGCTTCGCTTCCCTACGAGGCCACTCCCAAGCCACGCCTACCGGTTACAGAGTGCAGTCAGTCCATTCTCTCTCTCTTGAGTAAGTCAAGTCAAGTCAAGTGGGTTTTATTGTCATTTCAACCATATACACTGTATATAGTGTACAAACCTTCATTTTCGGTGTAATTCGAGTATATTTACAGTTTGAATTTTGTCACGCCCCGTATACAACATCTACCTAAGGGTCTTATAAAGCTAACAACGGTGTCCGATTTCAAGTTAATGAATTTTTGTGAATTTCAGAGGAATTCTAAGAGGAGGCTAGCTAGCTCTCATTGATAGAGCTACATCCAGCCGCAGGCTCTATCAATGAGACTCACGGACAAGCGGCGTTTATTTTCTCAATCGTTTGTTTAAGTAACTCAACACATTATAATTACACACATTAAAAGATTAACTGGAACCTGTGGTAAGAGATTGCTGGCGTAACAAGCTCACTGCGCTCTCACTCACATACACCTGGCATTAGGAAGAGGGGAACTGCAGGCCCTGGAGCTCTGTCCAGGCAGCAGCGTTTGGTAGTCATTCACCCACAAAGCGGTGACTTTGCGCGGGTATGAAGTGCTGTGGGCTGCCAGCCTTGACGGAGCTCAATCGAGCTCACAGCAGGCCGGGGTCTGTGAAGGAAGGCAGGCCAGGCGGCGAGGCAGCAACACAGGCAGCACCGGCGGCTTAACTCCGACACACAGTCGGACAAAATCTGCAATTAGCCATCCATTTCGTAAAGCGGCCCATATTTTAGCTTTATATAGTTGATTTCTCGCATAAAAAAGTTTCAGAAGTGAATTTTGTAATGGTATAGCAGAGATCTGCGCGACCTAGATTCAGAAGACTACCTGATCTCAGGTCAGTTGTGTAGCCTATGTAAATGTACTACCTGATCTCAGGTCAGTTGTGTAGCCTATGTAAATGTTGGGGCGTGACCGTTCTCTTAATACACCCATGGGCTGACAAAGGTTCCGGTTTTTGGGAGGTTGACGTCAACTTCCAGCTTTGTTGAGATTCGCCCGTTTTCAGCGGCAGTTTCAAAATATGAGATTTTCATAGTAAAGGGGTGTCAGTGGGACTTTGAGCTTCTATGTATGTCCTATTTACCCAGCGAACTGTCGTTATTCAACTATGACAGGGTAAAATCGGTTTTGCATTCTATCACCCCTTTAAAGAACATGCATTTGTGGAATGAGCAGCAGCACTGAGTATGTGGGTTGCGCACATGAAAAAATTGCCAAATCTTCTCTGCTATTGCCAAACAGGTTATTTGGCTGTTGCTAGTGACACTTGTTTTGAGCTTCTGGTACCCCCAGGTGGTGCCAGTCAGGTGCCTGATTTAGAGATGAGATTCTGCAACCAGTGGCAATCCCATATCTCCACAGTCTGGGACCGAACTCTATCCTCCAAGATGACAACGCTCGCAGGGGCGGGGTTTATCAGAGACTACCTCCAGAATGTGGGAGTGGAGAGGATGAAATGGCCTGCCAACAGTACTGACCTCAACCACATTGAGCACTTGTAGGATCAGCTTGGGAGTGCTGTTTGTACAAGAGTGACCAACACAACCACGTTGGCTGACTTGCGACAAATGCTGGTTGAAGAATGCATCAATGTGTGACCAGGCTGGTGACCAGCATGAGGAGGAGCCAGTATGTTTCTTCCACACTAAGGATGTAACGATTACTGGTGTAACGGTAAACCACGGTAAAAATGTTGACGGTAACCATTACCCTTTTCATTTAAAATATCCTTATTACCATGGTGAGAAAACCCTGTGTTTAATCCTTCCCAGCTTCATCTGAGGCTCCTGAAGTTGCTGCGCAGGCACACTGCGCTCAGACAGAAGAAGGGGGACAGAATGTAGCAGCATGTTAATTAACTTTTTTCTATACCTTCAACGTTTTCGGACTTGTTGAATGATGTGGGTAGCACAGAACGTAAGTTAAAACTATTCTGTAGCTTGCTAAACTGTCATGGGTTTTACTGCCTCGTTATCTTCAATAAATGTTCTGCTACGATGTGGAATTAGCCCGTGTTACAACGTGACATTTATTTGGAGAGAGAGAGAGAGAGAGAGAGAGAGAGAGAGAGAGAGAGAGAAATATTATCGCCTTGATAATATTGCTGTTGCTGTGTTTCTTATTGCATAGCTGATAGATGTGCAGATTGTTTAATATTACTTGTGCAGCCACGTGCTGATATTCAGGTACTGGTGCGATCACCAGTAAACAGAATAGCACTGTGGAGCCACATGCTTAGCTATTAAAAGTGTATTACACTGTTTGCTCCGTCATGGATATGTGTGCTGTAATAGATGTGGCTTATTCTCAGTTTGTGTTACTGAGCAATATGTTACATTATGTTAATTATTACAGAGAAATGAATGTAATTCTTAGTATTGTTTCTTGTATGCTGGTGGCTATAACGTTTAGTTTTGGTAAATAATGTTCATAGTAAGTCAGATGCTTATTAATGTGCATTACTATTTGCTTATATTTCAGAACCACATACAACTTCACATGTAACGTCAAATACAAATTCATAGTTAACTTCATGTTGGAGCTGTAAATAAATCTTCCTGGATCTCAAAGTCAGACATCTCTGGTTTAAGTTTTTACCGGACCCCCTACAGCGGGCCGGTGTTTCAGTAGCCAGTTTTCAATAGTTTTTACAAGCCTACTGCCTATATTTTTGTAATATAATAAACACTGTTACACTTTTTGAAACTATTTTAGCTTGTGTAGACCTATCAGTGCTTTCTGAACATATTGAACACAAAAATACCGCGATAATACCGAAAATTGTGATAATTTTGGTCACTATAACGTGAGGTTAAATTTTCATATCGTTACATCCCTTTTCCACACGCTACTGATGTTCCTGTTTGTGAAATGAATGAATTGTTAAATTGCCAATATGTCTTGTTTCTTCAAACTCCAATCATCCAATCGAGTCAATGGCAGAATAAGCTGTTTGTCATTGGTAGAGAAGATATGGCAAATGTTTTATGGGCACAACCCACATACTCAGCGCTGCTGCTCATCCCACAAATGCATGTTTCTGACAAATGGGGCACCATTTGAAAGGGAACTAAACAGGCTTTCCAACGGTATAAGATTTATTGCCAAAAAGCATTGTTACCACAGAGAAATAATCTACCAAACACAAAGAAAAAAATACTCTGAACCGTAATACTGCTTTTCTTTGTCATGCAGCATCATTTTGTGATGTGATATCAATATCGATCCATCTTAACGTTACTACAATGTGCTGGTCAACAAGTAGCTAACATTAATACTAAAGCTTGGTGGATAACATTATGAGGTTACAACCAAAGGTGTATAGTCCAGGTGCCAGAAAGTAGAAATCCTGTCCAGCAGCTGTCCCAACCATCACTAAACCAGCTCCTCTACCAGGTAGATGAGCTCGTTAGTGAAAACACCTGTTCTAGATGTAGAGGCAGATCCAAAAACATGGCAGGATTTTTACTTTCTGGCACCTGGACTATACACCTCTGGTTACAACATCGTTCAACATGCTCATAAAGTTATTTTTAGTATGATTGTTTTGACCATGGTTACCAGCACTGGGCTAACCCACGAATGAGTTCACCAGTAACGTTAACGTTTGCTGCAGTAGCGCAAAAACTGGGTATGTGCTATATGCTATATTTTGTAGAATATGCAAAATCAAGGCTGATGAGCTGAATACTGGTAAGTATAAGGTAGCATGGTTTACCATGGAATCATGCATAAATTTGCTACCAAACTTGGAGGCTTGCAAATATTCATGTTAACGGACTGGGTAGTGTTTGCTAACTTAATGCAAACCAATGACAGCTGTCACAACAGCTGACAAATGTTAGTTAGCTATGTCTCCGTTACCACTACCATTAGTTAAATTAACCCAACAAAAGGTAGGTTAAGCACCAAAACGAAAAGTTAAGATTACAGAAAAGTGAAGGGGAGCTGGGAGATGTTCTGCTGCTGCACAACGACCATCGACCTCGCCGTCCCGGCCGGAGATTGCCACGGTAATTCCCAACCACACCCGTCTCTCAGCCTCCTCGTTACATGCAGAACTTACATTGGGTCTCCAATTTAGGACATCACATAGTCTAATCTTCTGCTACTTAACACATCCCTCTAGCCCTCGGACCTGGTGAAATATTAACCTCAGTCTGTTACATATGGATACAACTTGGATACAATTTGCCTGTTCCCAGCATTAGCACAACACTTTGCGATGGTTTGCTTGTTACCTG